>NW_018407071.1:54692-61987 GCF_002113885.1 Mizuhopecten yessoensis
TTTACTAAAACATGAAGTAACAGAGATTGGTCTGTAATTAGACACCTCATTAACTAATCCTTTACCTTTATAAATAGCGTTAATATTAGCCATCTTCCAGCTGAGGGGGATAATACCAGTTTCAAGTGTTTTGTTAAATAGAAGAGTTAGAGGAAAGAGAATAGATGGATGTAATTGTTTGATTATTCTGGGAATCATATCATCTGGTCCAGCAGGTTTATTAACATTCAAAAGAAATAGCTGATCTTTAACATCCTGTTGGGTTATAACAATATCATTTATGGAATTAGGAAAATCATTAGTAGTTTCAGGTATAGGTTCAGTATTTTCAGAAGTGGTAGATATTGATGCAAAGTATTTATTTAAGCATTCAGCTTTGTCAAATGGATGTTGAATAAATGAATTATTGTGTGTTAGTGGGGGAATAGAAGTAGATTTGTTGTTTATATTAAGGACATTTCGTGCAATTTTCCACCACTTGTTAGGGGGAATAGTTTTGTCGGTTAATGATTTTTGTAAATTTTCAACATACTTTTTCTTGGCATCACGTATTCTACTAATGGTTTCATTTCTTTTTTTTCTATAATTTTCCCAGTGAAAAGCCGAATTACTAGATTTTGCTTTCCTATGAGCCCTATTTCGTTGTCTTATATGTAGTCTAATATCATTAGTCATCCATTTTTTATCATTTGGTCTAATTGTTACATACTTAGTGGGTATAGATTCATTAATTAAGTGCTTTATTGTATCACATAAAATATTGTTAAATTCATTTGTATCATGTATATTGATAAGGTTTTCCCAATCTTTTTCTAAAATACATCTATTCATCTGATCATAATCTGCATCTTGATAAATAAGAATTTTCTTTCGATAGGTTTGTTTTTTAAAAACTGCATAGGAAATGTTAAATTGTATCAGAGAATGGTCACTACATATAGGAGGAAGCACAGATGCATTTTTAACTATATTTCTGTTGTTGGAAAAGACAATATCAATTGAAGTTGATGAAGTTGGAGTGATACGGGTGGGGTCTATGAAAAAATTAGAAAGATTAAATTTTGTTATTAGTCTACCAAAGTAAATGGGGTTGAAGATTTAACATATTGATATTAATATCACCAGTAATCACTATATCTAAGTTAGTGTTCACAGCTTTTTCAAAGACTGAATCTAAAATTTCCCAATATCTAACTGGTGATTCTGGTCTATATAGACAAGCCAGAAGAAACATGTGCAACTCAATGTGAATTTCCACCCATATCATTTCAACTTCATCATGTTCAAGATTATTTCGTCTTTTGGTGAAAATGTTATTTTTGTGATAGATTAAAACCCAACCACCAGGACCAGTTTTTCTATCCAGCCTAAAAAGATTTTCAGAGTAACATGGAATTATCAGTTCAGTATTAGGTATTTCAGGGGTGAGGTGTGTATCGGTTAGGCATATAATATCACTTTTATTTAATTCGGTTTCAACAATATCAGTCTTGTTTCTGAAGGATCTTATATTGAGATGAGAAATTTCTAGGTTACGCAGAGGACCTGGGTTAAACTCAATATCATTACAGCTGATTAATAAAATACTAGTCACATAGAGAGAGAACAAGTAAGTTTTTCAGATTGTGTGTATTCAGGGAACATTTATACACGATGTGTACATAATAGTACACGGTTGAATTAGTCATACACCCCCTAGTGTTCCTTCATGTCCCATCACGTGATATGCCTATTACTGTTTTAACCATTGTCATATATCGTTATAAAATACACTGTGACGTGAGCGTGAAAAGGACACATGATATAGCGAGTACTTAACGTTACATATCATAATTTGGAGGCTGGGCAAGCATAGATGTACAGTAACAGCACACGAAAAGACATCCGATTCGTTAACAAAACAATAGATAGAAACACATATATACATACAATATACAATGACATAATTTCGTATAGACCACTCAGCCATTCAACATGGATATGGACCACGATGTCGTACACGGTACGTGTGTATTGTTATCTTAGAAGGTAATGTATACTAGCAATTCGATACAAACGATCTAATGACCACGATGTCTAATTCCATCATAGTCACCAGACCGCTTTCACTCACTAATTGCCTACTATTGACTGGTTCGCTCAACTTATTTGGTACAATATGTAACGTTTACTAGATTTGGATCGATCAGAATCATTTCACTATTTAAAACACATTTTAGCAAGAAATAGGCCTGTATGAGTTAATTCAAGTATACCCTCAGCAATTGTTTGATAAGGACAGAGAACTAAGAAAAGTCTCTAATAAAGAGATAAAAATAATTTTGATTTAGACGAGAATGGAGCATACGAGTGAGCACGCCGATCACAACAAGCTGGTGGAATGCATTCACGTGGATTTCGCGATGATAAGAAAATATATCATGTTGGAAATAAAAGAAAGTTAACTACACTTTGTAGGTCCGTGGACCATGCGAAACAATATACCTGACAACGATGTGTATAGAAGCTTTTTTTGTATACATCATTGCTGTATTTGATACTATTTACAGGTGAAGTTAATTAGCATTACAAATCAGTCTGGACTTGTGTTTACACGACTGAACAATCAAATGAATGTTGGTGTTAATTTCAATGTCTGAATGATTGGTTGTAGATTTCCGTTTTAGCCAAGAAGGTAGTTAGAAGATGCCAGTCGCGAATCCGAGACCACCAGACATACAGTAAAAAGGTTTCGTGTAGGATCCCGTCAGATCAACAAACAGTCCTGTAAAAATAAGAAAATACGGAAATGTTAACAAAAACGTTATTTGAACTTACAAAACAATAACACCTTCGCAAAATATGAACAAAGAAACCCTTTGAAAAGTATAAAGAGAATATGACCAGGCGCCCTTTAAAGACAAGCGTCCTCCATACAATTAACATAACCGCCACGAAAACCCAGGCCTAAGCCACACTGCGTCCGAACAGTGGGAATCCAGCAGCGACAACGTATTAACAAGACAGAAACAAACACCAAAATAATATCGATCTTCGTGTCGCACAAAGACATATCATTATTCACAATTATATTATGGTAGCGGTCACGAAACTTGTCTTTATTCCTCATCTACGGGTATCTTTGGAGGCTCCGTGTAACAATATTGTCCGTCTTATATCAAGGAAATAATGAAATTCTTAGCAAGCCCTTGATTGCCGATTTACCTGCGACACGTAAATACTGTACGCTGGGGACATAAGGATGTTTATATCAAGAAAGGGAAAATTAATCAAATAGCTATTTTTAATGATTTTGGATTCAAAAGATGGCTGCTGTGGGCTCTGACTGTCTGACACATTCACGTGATGGTATAACTTTAATTCTATGAGGCCTACTTTGTTGATGAACTGATGGAGTGATGTACATCATCGAGGTTTAATTTGCAAATATAAACCAGTATTTTGAATGCAGCTATAATTGCAGGGAGACTCATTAAACTGAAACATTCTAACATGGGTTTCATTAATCTAAGATTAAAACGACATGAATGCACAAATTTATAGGTGCTTATAAAGCATAAAAAAGTGCAGTCGGATGTATAAATTTGATATGATCGTGCATATCAACCACAAATAGAATCTTCTTTCGCAAACAACAGCTTGTGCCATCTTGCGATGTGCTGTTGGTATTTTTATGAAGCTATTGGCGCACGAAAACATACACAATTATTTATGTGACAAGTAAACAAAACTCGTTACATCCTGATGTCACGATAAGTCAAAGACAATATATTAAATTGAGGTCAAGTCGTACTAACCAGCAATGGGTCCTGCAAAGCAATTACTGATGCCCACGAGCGTCATTAGTACTCCTAGTCCCGCAGAGTACTTCTGAAGCCCCACGAGCTTCATGGTTGCCATGGGGACGGTTGTGATGCCAACACCTAATGCCATCCCCAAACAGACCAAGAGGATAATATAATGTATATACGTGTCTGCATGAGGAAGCAACGCAACCGCTGTTGATCCGAGTACTGTAAAACACGCAGGAATAATAAGAACGCTCGTGTGAGGAATATACTTTTTACATAAACCGGGAACAAATCTGCACAATGCGTTTCCAAGTTGTAAATAAAGATACAATTGTATCCTTGTGTCAGATTCAAATCCGTTCGTCGTTAGGAAATCGATGATAAAAACCATTAATGAGTTTATGACCGGAAGTGTGAAGCACATGGCTACTGTGTATGTTAAATAAACTTTACTGGTGACCAATGACCGTATTGATTTCGTAAAACCGTCCTCGTTCGAAGTCGATTCGGGGTTAAAATCTTTTGATTTCTTTGACGTATTTTGTGAAATGCCGATTGACAGTGGTTTGCAAACAGCAAAGAAACATATCATATTTGCAAAAAGTCCTCCGAAAATAAGTAAGCACCCTCTCCAACCGAACTCTTCTATAAGGAAGTGTAAAAGATAGGGAATTACTAATGAACCGCATCCTGATCCAAATGAGAGGAATGATAACGCCATTAGTTTAGATTTCCCTTCAAAGTATTCTCCGACTGTTGTAAATGTTGAGATGAAAGTAGCAGAGAAACCAAATCCTGTTGACGAAAATGAAAATCATATAGGAATCTACATTTTTACAAAATTTTCAAAGCTTAGTCTAGCTTAGCAGTCATGCTAAACAAAACAAATTTAAACTTAATTTCATGTTGTAATTTGCAAAGTCATTGATTTTGGCCCATGAACAATATTTCCTTCCTTTTGATATATTTGGTTGTAACAGATCATCGCGGTATTTAGACAAAGTAGAACTACATTTTGCCTAGTCAGTCCTAGTCAATCAAATGCCAACTTGTTCTTCTAATCGGACTTCTTCGTGGGATGAAGACTAAGGAATCGGTTGACAAATATAGTTTCAGTTGTCAGTTTGAATGTTATATCGGGAATATGAAACCGATATGTAGTTTGCCTAGGGCAGTCGTCCATGTTGGATTGTCAGAATTTATCGTCAACTAATAACACTTTGTCTGATACATCGTTGTTTATTTTACATGTGAATAATTGTTTACAGATGGTATTGATATTTTTCATCCCATTTAAAGTTTAATATGGAAGTAAAAGTCTTTCAGTCGTACCTGAAACTAATCCAAGGGTAACAATGAGATGAGGAATACTTTCGGCAAAGAAAGAGAAAACCAGACCGAGCGTCGTAACTATGCTTCCGGTTATCCCTGTCACTCTAGCTCCATATGTGGAAACAACCCTCCCGCACAAGGCTCCTGTATGTATTAAAGTTAAGTTAACGCTTAAAATAAAATATTTATATACAAATAAACGTTTAAAATTACCTCGTTATTCGTTTGTTTCGAATAGCAATTTACCTCCATGATTCAACTCTGCAAAGGTATTGAAAATGTAGGGAACATCATCAGACAAAATGTATGAATATATTTTTCTTTTAATAAAGAATACAATTAAATTGATATGTCGGTAAGACACCCTAAAATCTCGAAAATTGATTTGAAAAATAGACCGAGCTTGAAAATAAACCTCAGATTCATTGCATTTAACAGATAAGTTGGCTGTAAAAATAAACATTTCATTCTAGGAATCTCATTTTCCGTGTCGGTCTAAAAAGGTTTTACACGTACATTTAGAAAATACGCAACTGCTGGTTTCTTGCTTTTATAGCTGCCATCAAAGAAGGATTGTTTAGAAATCAACCTTAGACTCGTTACTGAAAATGATGATAAGCTGCGGCTTATTTCAGAAATTTTAGGGCGAGTTGACTGGTAAAGAGGCTGAAAGGTTATATACTAAACATATGCTATTCCATTCCGTAAGCTTGTAATTAATAATATATTTAAATTATCTTCAATGATTATTTTTAAAAGTGTTAAATAAAGACGATTGCCAAATATTTACATTCATACACATGTACCAGCTTACCTGCTATATATAGCACCCCGATCGTTATCGACTGTACCAAAGCAGTTTCCGCCTTACTTTTCTCAAATGTGCGAAGGAGCTCAGGGTTAAGGACAGGCATATCGAAGGGAAATCCAGTGCACAAAAACATGATAAAAAACCCAGACCTCAACACAAACCATTTTCTATATAACGAATCCGGCTTAGTTGACAGTGCGTCTTTAGCAGAACTGGAATGATTCGAATAAAAAGCACAAATAAGACACAGAAAAAAGTGCATATAGATATATACATAGATAGCATTGTATATGTCACCGATTGCTCAGTAAAACACCAACACGGACAAGTTGCGTTTTATTTATATTCTATTACTATATCCGAGAAACCGGCGACAGCTGGCGCCCAATGGGATTGGCCCCACCACTATATAACTTATTGTTATATTTGTTGATAGGTAGGCTATATGTGATTATGTGAGTAAACTTGTCGGTAGGGATTGGCCCGACCACTTGGTAACACCTTGGATATATAGTAGAAAGTGATATATATACCTAAAGATAAACGGAGCTCATATGTGCATGTCTTGTAGGTAGGGGATGCTCAATCACCTGTCTAGCTTGGGCAAGTCTGGTTGTTCTTTTATATTTTGTGTTCAGATTTGTTTTTTGTCATTTTCTATATTGATTGTATTTTGTGAATATTTGTTTTCAAGTTAAAATGGCTGGAAAAACATGTTCAACCACAAAGGACTTGAGTCCTTAAGGGAGACGCGGAGGTATGTTATTACCCCGCTTTCTGAGAAAGCAGTTAGCAATCCTAAGGTTATTCCACAAAAAGATCCATATTTAGGAGAGTTTGAGGATGAGGAAGATGAGGCCCGCTTACATAGATTACCCACGTACCTAAGATACCTTATTTTTCTGGTGATGATTCACCACAAAAGAGGGATATCACATTTCAAGAATGGCGGTTTGATCTTCATTGTCTTGCCAACGACCCTGAAATATCAGAGAGCCTCAGAAACCAGATGAATCAGTGTCAGTCTTTAGCTGTAGACTAGAAAACATGTTGCAGTTAGCTATTGACAATGGATATCTTGACAAGAAAGCAAAATGTGAGTTGCTAAGGCACAAATTGTGGACGTCTTTATCTTTAGACAAGCTAAAGAGTCAAACCAGACACAAATATGATACTTTGAAAGATTTTGATGACCTGCTCAGGGAGATTCGTAGGGTTGACAAGGAGATAAGTATAAACAAGAGTACAGGAAGTGGTGTCACTGCTACCTATACAGGTAAGAAAGCCCAGCAAAATGTGATGTCAGGTGAACAGACTCAAGAGCACGCTTTGTTCGATCAAGAGAAGAGGCTCAATACTTT
>NW_018407071.1:69302-72574 GCF_002113885.1 Mizuhopecten yessoensis
AGAAATAAGTCGGGTCGAGTATTTGCGTTATTTCGTGGAAGGTTTTTATGTTGATTCGCTACTTTGTTTAGGTTGGGGATGGGGGTGTTGTTAAACGGGGCGAAAATATATAATGCAATTATCGTTTTTTGTCTACGAAACAACGGAGTTGTACATATCAGTCAACAAACCTTCACATACAGTGTCAAAATATAATGTTCCTATAATCAATATCTTCATTCATTCTAGTTGTTCACATACAAGTTAATTTTTATTCTTCATGCATTACCGATTACAAATGACCAAGTTGGAAACAAATCATAGGTATATTTTTAATGACGAACTGGTCGGATTTGTTTTTATTAAACTTGCCTTATGTACTTTATATACGTTTCAAGTCTCTCTCTAACTCTGGGATTGAATTTTTATTTTGATGTGCACCCGGAACGAGAAAAGTTTTTAATATATTATTATCTGGTCCAAAAACAAAAATGTAAAAAAAAAGCATAAGAAGACAGCTTAATGCCGAGATATTGACGTGTAGAGTGTACGATTTTCACCTGTCCTTGCATGGTGAATGGAACATTTGTTTGGCTGTGACGTCACAAGTTCAATGGCTGTGGTAGCCACCATTCAAGGAACAGACAGGATCAACAACACTTAAACAGCATCAGATTTTTCTTAAAACCTGCCTCTAATTGAATATTAGCTACTCGATCAGAAATACTCACGTTTTAGCATAGGTCGTTCAACTGTATTTTTCACAATATGTTCTGAGTACAAAAAAAGACTACATGAAAAGCTGGCTTTGGTAGTGTAGACACAGATTTGTAAATGGACAAATATGTAGCCTCAAACCAAATTCGAACATTTTTTTTAAAATGTGAAGCCCACATAGTCCACTTCATCAAATATATTCCAATTTTAGTGCTGAATTATTTGTTTTAAACTTTGATACATGTAATAATACATCGGTTATTCATTGTACAAAAATAGCACCCATTGCCACCGTACACTACTGTACACTGCTACCTTATATGCACTGTATGAAAGTACTCATATGCACTAAAAGATATTAGAGATAATCTTAAGCAAGGAGTTGTGCAATGATGAGGAAATGTGAATGTGTGACCTTTTTGGCACTTTTACTTGTTACAACGTCAATATGGCTTCAATAGGTTCATTTCAAATACATATTTAATTATAGTTTCTCTTGTACTACACTACATTACAGTTCCCTGATTCAACAAATGTCAATCCTCGGCGTTTTTAAATAAGATTTTTGATTTCTCAGCTTTGCTAAAAAACTGTTATTTCAGTAAGTCATATTTGACTCTCGCATGGAATCATTGACGATTCCACAATGAAATAATTTCCAAAAGTTTTACCTCTAATAAACTAACCATACTCATGAACTGTCTTTGCATTATCAAAAATGTACAACAGAACAAATACTGGAATATGGGAGGGGGTAATGGATTGGTATGCAGTGAGAACCAGGAATGAATAATATATCAATATACATGTGATCATCAGATGGTAATATCATATTTCTATATTGCAATGAGTATGTGGAACACGAGTCTGTCTAAATACTTGTCCATTGAGAATCAAAATGTAATGTTAAAGTTTCTGTATACGACATTCTGTTCGTTTATGAAGATTAATATGAATCTCCGATCCACTGCCAAATTTTCTGAATTGAATTTTTTATCATCGTGAAATAAATGATTTACAAATAGAAACCTATAAAAAAATCGTAGCAGACTCTTCTTAAAACATGTATGGATATCTTTGGGGGCTCATTTGTGTCAGTTCGTTATTTCGAAGCAAAATAACGATCATTACCGTCATTTCGCGTTGCTAAACGGCATCTGTGCGCAGCAAAATAATAAAACAAAGAAAAAGCTTACGCAAGTGATCAATTAAACGCTGTTAAGCGATCACGACATATTTGCCCCACTAATTAAAGCTATTTCGCTTCGATAAACCGATCATCGTTGTTATTTTGCCCCGAAATTACGATTATAAGCGAGGAAAAATAAGTCGGGTCGAGTATTTGCGTTATTTCGTGGAGGGTTTTTATGTTGAATCGTTACTTTGTTTAGGTTGGGGATGGGGTTGTTGTTACACGGGCGAAATATATAATGCAATCATCGTTTTTTGTCTACGAAACAACGAAGTTGTACATATCAGTCAACAAATCTTCACAAACAGTGTCAAAATATAATGTTCCTATCATCAATATCTTCATTCATTCTAGTTGTTCACATACAATTTAATTTTTATTCTTCATGCATTACCGATTACAAATGACAAAGTTGGAAACAAATTATAGGTAAATTTTCAATGACAAACTGGTCGGATTTGTTTTTATTAAACTTGCCTGATGTACTTTGTATACGTTTCAAGTCTCTCTCTAACTCTGCGATTACATTTTTATTTTGATGTTTACCCGAACAAGAAAAGTTTTTAATATTATCTGGTCCAAAAACAAAAATGTAAAAAAAAAAGCATAAGAAGACAGCTTAATGCCGATATATTGATGTGCAGAGTGTACGATTTTCACCTGTCCTTGTATGGTGAATGGAACATTTGTCTGGCTGTGACGTCATAAGTTCAATGGCTGTGGTAGCCACCATTCAAGGAACAGACGAGATCACCAACAGTTAAACAGCGTCAGATTTTTCTTAAAACCTTTCTGAAATTGAATATCAGCTACTCGATCAGAAATACTCACGTTTTAGCATAGGTCGTTCAACTGTATTTTTCAAAATATGTTCTGAGTATAAAATAAGACTACATAAAAAGCTGGCTTTTGTTGTGTAGACACAGATATGTAAATGGACAAAAACGTAGCCTCAAACCAAATTCGAACATATTTTTTTTAAATGTGAAGCCCACTTAGTCCACTTCATCGTGTATATTTCAATTTTAGTGCTGAATTATTTGTTTTAAACTTTGACACATGTAATATTACATCGGTTATTCATTGTACACAAATATCACCCATTGCCACCGTACGCTACTGTACACTGCTACCTTATATGCACTGCATGAAAGTACTCATAGGCACTGAAAGTGGAAATTAGAGATAATCTTAAGCAAGGAGTTGTGCAATGATGAGGAAATGTGAGTGTTTGTCCTTTTTGGCTGTTTTACTTGTTACAACGTCAATATGGCTTCAATAGGTTCATTTCAAATACATGTTTAAAAAATGTACAACAGAACAAATACTGAAATATGGTAGGGGGTAATGGATTGGTATGCAGTGGGAACCAGGAATGAATAAT
>NW_018407072.1:0-433 GCF_002113885.1 Mizuhopecten yessoensis
TTGTAGATAAGAGAGTTTTCTATCAAATAATTATGTAGGAATTTAATTACTACTTTTTCGAATACGTTCCCAACTGTACTGAGTAAAGATATAGGTCGGTAATAAGAGGGTTTAGATTTGTCACCTTTTTTAAAACAGGGCATCACTAGAGCATGTTTCCAAGCGTTAGGAAAAAAACCAGTATCGAGAGATGCCCTAAAAATACGAAACAATGGCACTGCGATCGAATGGGCTGTATTTTTTAACATGTTATTACTAATAGTATCAGGACCAACAGCTTTATTAATATTTAGGGATTTCAAAATATCGGTTATGTCATTAGTCGTAAAATATATGTCTGTTAAGGGGGAGTCCGTTCTGGTGTCAGCAGTCGGTACCTCAACGTTAGAATCGTTGATATAGACACAAAATAATCGTTTAGAATGTTAGATTT
>NW_018407072.1:709-1963 GCF_002113885.1 Mizuhopecten yessoensis
CAAAAATCAGTCCAGTCAGCAGAGTTTAGTAGATTATTGAACTGTTGATAATTAGCTTCATCATAACATATGATTTTTCCTTTTATATTTTCTTACAAGTCCCGTGTCTATGGTCAAGTTTACTAGAGTCGCGTCGTGGTCCGAGATGTTACGGTCTACGTCGATCGTATCAGCAAGTACATACAGGCACATGTCAGAAAGTAGTATTGGGTCAAGTAGTGAGGCGCGCGTGCGACCTGTCCTAGTCGGTTTATCTATAACGTTAGTCAGATGGAAGGAGTTCATTATGTCAACGAGTCTGTGATTATTGTCTACAGTCAGAAGATCAACATTTATGTCACCTACAACTATTACATACGGGTTCTCGTTTAGTGCTTTTTCCATAGCATATTGGAAGTTGTTCCTATAAGACGGTATACAGTTTGGGGGTCTATAGGTGGTACACAATAAGAGTTTTCTGTGAGGAAACTGGATTTCTAACCATAATACTTCGCCAACCTGGAACTCAAGGTCTGATCTACGACAAGTGGATAAGAGGCTGGAAGTGTAAACATTTATCCCCCACCCGGAGCACTACGGTCTTTACGATATAAGTCCAAGTTGTCTAAGAGAATGTCATCGTCTGCTACAGAATTGTCAAGGTGAGTCTCTGTTATACATATAATATCATAGTCACTAGCTAGTTGTTCTACAGAGGAAAGTTTGTTTCTCAGACTACGAATATTAGGATGGAATATAGAAAGGTCTTTATCATGATTTTCAGGGCCGGGATTAGGTTGTACATCATTACAAGGGAGAAGTAGTAACTGCATGATTAGGAGGAAGTCAGAATTATTGACTATACAAGATAATATATACCATAAAATATAAATACTCCGTGAATATGTATACATAACACACAGCCTACATTTACCCAGAATAGATTTTAACTTAATAGAAATAAAACATTTTGTAACAGTGAAACCATGTGTACGATTTCAGGTGGCAACCGGGCTCGTACATCGTACACGTGTTCTCATAAACAAAAATACTACCATAGAGGTCAGAGGGTTCAAAGTACATACAGGACAGGGGGAAGGGAAGGGAGAAAGGAAACGAGAAGGATTGAACAGATATGATAGGTAGTGAAAACTTGAGAGAGAGAAATGCTATCATGTTGTATATTTCGACAGTTCCGGGGAAGTTTTCAAAAAATAAATAAATAAGAAATGATATCTATATGCTATACTATAGTATATAAGTATGGAAACACAT
>NW_018407073.1:0-433 GCF_002113885.1 Mizuhopecten yessoensis
ATAATTCTTCATTTGAATACATTTGTGTTCCTCCTGCCCGCAGATTCTGGTGGTCGCACTGAGTTTTCTATGACTTGTATCCTGTCTACAGCAGGTTTTATGACAGCTGTCAGCGACCAGCTTCCGGCCTCCTCCCTCCCCTTATCAAGTCTGACTTATTTCCTCATGAACATGCTGATTCTTTCTACCGCAGTAGGCATATTGAACATCATATGTCTGCGGTGTTACTTCACGAACCAGACAGAACAGGTACCCAAGTATCTAAGCAGGCTAGTAGCCTCATGGCAATCCATTATCAAGAACGTTAAGAAATGGGAATGTTCACGAAGCAAAGTAAGCGATTCAGACAGAGAATCGCCTTAAAACAAAGACGTCAATGAAGCACAACTTGAAGCGATACGTACTGATGAAACATGTGTGTCCTCTGAAGAGA
>NW_018407073.1:1659-2127 GCF_002113885.1 Mizuhopecten yessoensis
CTTGAACTAAAAACTTAATTAACATTCCATCTATAATACAATTAGCATTCCAATAAGTATATAAGTGATACAAGTCAGATGATTGATTGAATAAAAATCACATTTTAACACGACCAGAGTTTGGTTTGGTTTAGTATTGTTTAAGGGCCTATCAACAGCAATGGTCATTTAAGATTGGCCTCCCCTGTGTGCAAGATGCATGCGGGTTCGTGTTTGTCTCCTTTTGAAAGCGCAGAACTGATGCCAACTTTAAAGTGCTACCTCACTGAAACATACTGCAGAAGACACCCAGCAGGACACCCCACCCGGTCACATTATACTGACTACGGGCGAACCTGTCGTCCCACTCCTAAATTTCTGAGCGTTAAGCAGGAGTAGAAACTACCATTTTACAGACTCTGGTATGTCTCGGCCAGATCTAGAGATGTCATTTAGATGTGCAACCTCGACTGTGCAGTACTTCCCTCG
>NW_018407074.1:0-189 GCF_002113885.1 Mizuhopecten yessoensis
CTATTTACAGTCAGATATTCTGTTTCTATACCTCACAGTTATGGATTATTTGACAACCTTCTAACCTAGCTATTTACAGGCGGATATTCTGTTTCTATACCTCACGGTTATGGAGTATTTGACAACCTTCTACCCCAGCTATTAACAGTCAGATATTCTGTTTCTATACCTCACGGTTATGGAGTATTT
>NW_018407074.1:230-434 GCF_002113885.1 Mizuhopecten yessoensis
ACAGTCAGATATTCTGTTTCTATACCTCACGGTTATGGAGTATTTGACAATCTTCTACCCCAGCTATTAACAGTCAGATATTCTGTTTCGGCTATACCTCACGGTTATGGAGTATTTAACAACTTTCTACCCCAGCTATTAACAGTCAGATATTCTTTATCTATACATCACAGTTATGGAGTATTTGACAACCTTCTACCCCAG
>NW_018407074.1:3619-95763 GCF_002113885.1 Mizuhopecten yessoensis
GTGTCATCACAGAAACAACTGACACCAAATATTACAGCGCATAGGCTCAACTTCACAGGCTACACAATTGTATATTCTACCACGTCTGTGATGTAACGACGGTTTTCATTGGTTAAAAAGAGTGCATTATTGTGCAATATACCATGCGCGTGCCAATAACCAATGCACGTGAAATAGTGTGCACGCATGCTGTTCCAACAACCTCCCCGTATTTTATTATGAATTAACAAAAATAGCAAAACTGTCAGGCGGGATCAAAATATTTGACAGGCCTGCCATTCAAAAGATTACACGGATCTAAAGACCTAAAGTATGTGGGTCCGTGCAGTGAAAATGGTTTATTAATTATTGACATTTAAAATGTACAGGTCTGAAGACAAAATGGTAAATTATTAATTACTTCTGTTTTTACTTCACTGGGTAGTGCCATACATTTCACGATGTGTGTATGTACTGTCAAGCGTTGATTTCATGTTTTGACGAACGATGTCGATAGCGTGCCAATGTTTGATTGATTGAAATAAACATTGTATCTGACGTCACACGTGTTCAGTTGTTTCCTGTCTGCGAAACGTCGTCTGCTTTCAAAAAAAATCAACATGGCTTCAAGGTCAAGTTCCTTGTTTTATTGTGGGGAACTGTGTCGGGTTGTTGACTTTCACCAACCAAATCCTCAATTTGCCAAACAATTTGTAGTGAGGTCTATGTGCAGTGGCGAAACCAGGCAGGCTTTTCTTCACCAACTTTTGGACGATATACCAGAGGACAACATACGTCCCTGGGGTAGTCAGGAGGATGACCAGCCATTGCCTCCATCAGTGAATTCGAACATGTTAGCCATGTAAGCCCTCCAGTTACTGGTATGTGCGCGACAGGTAATGTGACTGGGACACACGCCCCAGAGACCAGGGCCTTGCACACGCAAAAGAACAGCGTCTAATTTGCATATCGAATTATCTAGGTCATGTCGCCTTATAAGACAGCAAAACTTTACAATTAGTTACATTTGACGTGGTAGAATAAAAATAATCAACTTATGTTCGTGCATTATGGTGGAATATATAACCCAGGATTCGAAAATGTTGGAAAAATAATTAACTCAGGTCTTCATTAATTATTTTTATCAACTTTTTCTCACCCTCATTATATATTCCACCATAATGCACGCACATATGTTGATTATTTCTTAAATAGTAAATGAGACGACAAATAGTTCATTGAAGGTGAAATTGTTTGTTTTTTTATTTACATACCGATACATATTTACATAATACCTGAAATTTTGGTTCAATTCATAATACACATTTCTCATTATTGTGACAAATTTATAGTTCATAAACTCATCATTTTTTTAATTTTTAAAAAATTATACTGGCACTTTAGGACAGAAAAATAGTATTATATTTACACATTTATATATATAGAAATACAGTATTATAGTACAAAATGTACATCTATTTACACATTGATATCTATAGCAGAAGAGAGGCAACATTTTTACATGGTAAATTCATACAGGCATCGGGAAGATATATACGACATAATTAACTATAAAAGCAGAATGAAATATATAAATTATATATAATAAAAGCACATCAATTTTGGCAAAATGGAAAAATTAATAAAACCAACAACAGGTAAACAATTTTTAACATTCTAGAATTAAATATTGTGCATGGTTTCTGCTGAAAGCTAAAGTTATGTCCCTTTAGCCATAAGTTGTCAGATGAGAATTTTTTTTCTAGAATTACAAATTGTGAGCAGATCTGATACCAACATAAAATATTATGAAATTACGTTTTGAAACAATCCTCGATGTAGAAACATGAAATAATCTATGCTGATGATACCAAAACTCCAACAAACCTGCTGCCTTGTCCAAAAACAAATTTCATTTATAAAAATCTATTGAAGAGTTTTTTCAAGTCTGCACAACTTTTGGAGTCCATCAAAATGTCATAATATCACCTTGATTTGTCCAAAACAAGCAATAAACCATTTCTTTCTCATAGTTTGCTGCCTTCATTTTCACTTTGTCATGTAAGAAATTTTTACGTACATAATTTTCTTTTTAAATGTAATGATATGTTTTGAACAGATCCTGCCATTTTTCAGCCAGAGGAATGATACATAAGATGTGGCAGAGCGGCATTTCCGAGGTGACAGTATTAGCTTGATTATTATCATTCTCAATTAAGATCGCATGCCAATGTCAATTTAATTTTCAAATTAACTTTTTCAGTCCATGCAGTGAAATTTTAGATGCAAGTCTAAATAATTTCATTTATTTAATATATTGGATTTTTTCTGCTAATTTCAAAATCTGTCAAAATATTTCGACAGGTTTCACTAATCAGAAGCAAATGAATCTGACATTTTTCAGACTTGCATCAAGAAGTATGATCAGAAAAACCACAAGTTTTGAAAACAAATTATCTTAGTATGAAAGCTGTATAACAAATGTGTGTTTACATCAATGTATAGCAAATGTGTGCTTTTATCAACAGATTTTCTTTGAATTAAAAATAAATATTATCGTGGTATATGGTGTCACGAAGGTCAAAATTAAGTAGTTGTAGGTGTTTGGTGGTTTATTCAGCTAAGTTTCCTATTGTATACAGTTTTATTCTATTAAAAATCTTACATCAAATCAGAGTGATTGCGAAATTTACTATAAAAATATTATTTAAGTTTTAAAAAGCTTACGAAGAACATAAATGTTTTAGAAGTCTAAAAACTTTCCATGATATGCTAAAACATAATAGAAATTAATTGTTGTTTATGATTAGTCATAGATTGCAGGGCACCCCAATAGTATCCTGATGAGTGACCTACAGTAACCTTAGGTGACCTACAGTGACTTACAGACCTTTATTGTCACATTATGACATGACCATTTATCTACCACCCAACCTTGTTTAGAAATCTATTACCGAGGTAATATTCAATATTTTATGTTAGTGTGACAATCTACTAGGCTGAGCATGTTACCCTCATTTTAACTGTTTTCTTCCATTTTTATCATCATTTTTATCTTATTTTTTCGTTAGTTTCTCAGGCACCGTCATAAAAAAACAAAAAACAAAAACCTTAATGCTGTGTAAAACTTAGATATTGCAACTATCTTATTTTGTTAGAAAAAACACCGACCGACGGCCAGTACCAGTTCAAATAATGAGTAATTCGATGAAATCAAAAATGCCATAGAACACTATCTGTGGATAGAAAGACCGATGTGATTATTGAGAATTAAAAACTGCTGCTACAAAACTCAAAATGTACTGCTAGTCTTTGTATTTCTTAAATATACCTATTAAAATAAATAAGATCTGTTAGAATAAATATGTTAATAAATTAAATGTATGCAATTAGTTATCTTTTCTTATAAAGAGTCACAGATTTTAACTTTTTCATTTTAAACGAATATTCTGTTTTTTATAATGCCATTTCAAACTAAAACAATAAAAAGCAACTGCCTATCAGCAAGTGTTTTAAATAGACTGAGGTTCTACAAATTCTTAATGCAAGATTTTAAACCCCTTCAGCAACATAACAAAGCAAAGAAAAAGCAGTAAATTAACGAGTGGTTAATAGTAACAGCTTAAACTAAAATAAATGCCCTTTTATTAAGACCTATCATTTCCAACAACATGATGCTCAGGTGATCTGTACATGTATATATTGGTGTTTTTTTGTTTTTTTTTTATTTTTTTTTTACAAAAGTCACAATAATTTAACAAACCTATGCTTTATCTTTGTAGATGATATTTTTCAGTCGGTAGATATAGATTGGGAAGCACACAGCATATTCTACACTTTCTTACAAAACTATCTAATGTATTGTGGGAGGTACAATTATTGAACTAAACTTCTTCAAATCAAAACTTTTAATTTATTTCTTTAAACTAGATATTGGTAGTGTTGATCAGTTAAAATTGATGGCCTATTAAGTAAAACCACCATCAACTTCAAACTTGTAACGAAATACAAAAGAAAGGTATTACTCCCATGCTGTTTCTAGCACAGCAACAATATTTGATCACCGACCGTTTCATTTAATAACTTATTAAAACAACCTTGTTTTCTTATTCTATTTTGGAAAAGTTTCATTTAATAACTTATTAAAACAACCTTGTTTTCTTATTCTATTTTGGAAAATAAAGTGTCTGGACTAACAAGGTGACACAGACAGGTATTTGACATGATCACTGGAGTAACGAGGTCTAATGTACAGGTGTGTACATGTGTCGACTGAAAAAGTTCCACAGTTTGAGGTAATTGCCTGGCTTACATTCAGGTAGGCGAGTGATCGCATTTTCTGTCAATATAAATGTACTAAAATAATTACAAAAGTAAAATATCTTATTAAGTTGAAGAGTTTACACCATCTAATCTTTTTGAGTCGTTATATGTATCTTAAATATCTCTGAACCCATTAAAATGTAGTGAAAAGTTATATCTTCAAAATACAAGATTTCACTTTACATTGACCAATCAAACACACTTTCCATACTCACACTGACCAATCAAAACACAAGACTTTTGTATAACCCAATAGAAATACATCTAAATCTTACTGAATTAACATTACTGGGAACATCTGTTCTTGTACATTTATTGCAACCTTGGCACAACATCGATTTTCAGTCGGTTTCCAATAATTACCACCTCATGATTAAGTCATTTCAAAAAGTAAAAGAAATGCGCTAGACTTTGAAATCATTATCACAGTATGTTGCACTGTACTAAACACAGATCCTTATGGCTACATATGTATCTATGTACTGTAAACATTAGTCAAATCCATATCCTGATCAGTACAGTAGTCTACCTAGGCTGGGCTAATTAATATAATTTCGCTCATTGGTGTAACAGAATTATGTACCAATTTCTAGACTCTAGAATATAATCACTTGTCTTGAGTGGCCAGTTTTCACAGAGAATCTCTGACGTAAGTACAACCATGTAAATAGCGCGTCAATTTTTATGAAGTTTCATGGATCAATGAAGTCAGCTTTGACAAAAACTTCAACTACTTTCCTTATTTTCTCCTAAAGTTTTCTATCTTGAAGTAGTTAAATTATTTTCTATTTTATTTTATAGGAAATTGCAAAACAATGCTTGAAAAAAGTTAACTATAAGTAATACAATGTATCAGCAACAAGTCTGAACAGTAAATCAATTATAAGAAACACAGTTTAAGCAATTGGATGAAAACCGAAGTAGACATCTAAGCTGGTAAAAGTACACATCTTGTACTGAAATACGGAAGGTCCACGGGTTGTGCTGCCTACTTGTCAGATGTGTGTGCTGCCGTATAAGGGCATATACAGTATAGAGTGAAACAGTTTTCATTTTACATTGAAAAACGTAACTTTCCAAATAATCCTTTCACTATAAGTTCATGACCTACATGTGAATTTTATGTTGAAAAAAAATAAGAAATGACAACTGACCTAATTTTCTAAGAGCAATCAGAAACTTTAAAAAAGATTTTGACTTTTGAGTAATATGAACAGTGAATTAAAAAATATCTATTGTAACTGTAAATGTTTGACATTTTAATTAATGGTCATGGATGAGTGAGGTCTTTGTTCCACCTGATAACTTATAACAAAACATATATTGGTGGTTTTAACATTTACCAAAGAAACCATGCACGAATTTTCACAGTATCCATGGAAACTAAATTGGAGGTAACTAACGTTTTCAAATGCTTACAAAAGCAAAATTAGCACTGTGTAACAAAGAGCAGGAGAACAAGAAGCAATGATCTGAACAAGTTGTCCAATCCTTTCTCCCCTAGGATTCAATATTCACGGTTTCCTTCACTTATGGAACACAGATCATTTCCCTGTTGATACCTGTCAGTCATGTCACTGTAGCCAATCAGAGCTCAGTGGGTGTGTCATTGTCCGGATCACACAGGTAGGCATTTGGGTTGGCGTCATATGACCACAAATCTAGTTTTTTGTTTCTGACAAAAGCAGATGAACACTGTGGTCTTTGACCTTTGAACTACTTAGTCACTGATCTCTGAAGCTCGTAGTTGCTGACCTTTTGAACTACATAGTGGTTGATTTTAGAACTATGCAGTAGCGGACATTTCAACCCATAAGAGGTGTGTTTATAATATCACATGAGAGTTCCAGGTGTCAGTGGGCAGTCCTATTGATGGCATCATCCATAAGGTTATAGTGTGAGGTTGAGTCGGGACTGGAGGAGGAGTGGCCGTGGATGATGCGGTCCACTTCCCGACAGCCCTGCCGGGGGCCCGGCTCGGGCGTATACGTAAATGTTAGTCCTGTAGAAAATATTATACCATCACATCGCACTAGAGAAACAGGCACCTGTAAACAAATCAGAAAATGGAGATAGATTTATCCATGCAAAACACTTATTTCAATACAAGAGGAAGCATCATATGAATCTAACAGTACCAGTAGGAGCTTGGAGAAATAAGATTGTTTATGATGTTCAATAATCTTATTACTGAAACAGTCATATTTCAGGGTACAGCTGAACTGTTGTATCAAACTTCAGTGATAGTTCATACATCTCAAGAATACATTACTCAAGTCAGAATTCATCAATTCCTTAATGTGCTTTTAACAAATATTGTTCATATTAAAAGGAGTAGACTATATAATGCTGTTACACAGCTTACGATTTGTTTGTTGTAAGGCTGATAACAGCCATGGCGACCACACTGACTCACCTGTAGGGGTTGTCGTACCCATCGCCAACCAGCCCTGAAGGCAGATATATCAGGTACCACACAAAACATCGTGTCCTCACACCTGTCCGACAAAACAGTAAGGAACGAATTTGTTAAATATATCTTCGGTTAAAATACCTCTGTAACAAAGACATCAACAAAAGTACAAAACAAGCTAGTTCATTAAACTGAGGAGTTTTTATAACATCTTAAATAATGCACCATATAGATACTGAACAAGACCAAAATCCATCACATTTCAAAAACAACATTGCAGAAGTCTGATCCAGAAACTAAAAGTGTATTTTTTTTTTTACATAACAGGAACACATACAGATCCATATATATACTGTATTGGTCTGTACAACGCAACACATACAGATCCATATATATACTGTATTGGTCTGTTCTACACAACACATACAGATCCTTATATATACTGTATTGGTCTGTAGAACACAACACATACAGGTCCTTATATATACTGTATTGGTCTGTACAACACAACATGTGTACAACATAACACATACAGATCCATATATATACTGTATTGGTTCCATATATATACTGTATTGGTCTGTACAACACAACATGTGTACAACATAACACATACAGATCCATATATATACTGTATTGGTTCCATATATATACTGTATTGGTCTGTACAACACAACACACACAGATCCATATATATACTGTATTGGTCTGTACTACACAACACATACAGGTCCTTATATATACTGTATTGGTCTGTACAACACAACATGTGTACAACATAACACATACAGATCCATATATATACTGTATTGGTCTCTACTACACAACACATACAGATCCTTATATATACTGTATTGGTGTGTACAACACAACACATACAGATCCTTATATATACTGTATTGGTCTGTACGACACAACACATACAAATCAATATATATACTGTATTGGTCTGTAGAACACAACACATACAGGTCCTTATATATACTGTATTGGTCTGTACAACACAACATGTGTACAACATAACACATACAGATCCATATATATACTGTATTGGTTCCATATATATACTGTATTGGTCTGTACAACACAACACACACAGATCCATGTATATACTGTATTGGTCTGTACTACACAACACATACAGGTCCTTATATATACTGTATTGGTCTGTACAACACAACAAATACAGATCCATGTATATACTGTATTGGTCTGTATAACACAACACATACAGATCCTTATATATACTGTATTGGTCTGTAGAACACAACACATACAGGTCCTTATATATACTGTATTGGTCTGTACAACACAACACATTCAGATCCATATATATACTGTATTGGTCTGTACAACAAAACACATACAGATCCATATGTATACTGTATCGGTCTGTACAACACAACACATACAGATCCATATGTATACTATATCGGTCTGTACAACACAACACATACAGATCCTTATGTATACTGTATTGGTCTGTACAACACAACAAATACAGATCCATATGTATACTGTATTGGTCTGTACAACACAACACGTACAGATCCATGTATATACTGTATTGGTCTGTATAACACAACACATACAGATCCTTATATATACTGTATTGGTGTGTACAACACAACACATACAGATCCTTATATATACTGTATTGGTCTGTAGAACACAACACATACAGGTCCTTATATATACTGTATTGGTCTGTACAACACAACACACACAGATCCATATATATACTGTATTGGTCTGTACTACACAACACATACAGATCCTTATATATACTGTATTGGTGTGTACAACACAACACATACAGATCCTTATATATACTGTATTGGTCTGTAGAACACAACACATACAGGTCCTTATATATACTGTATTGGTCTGTACAACACAACAAATACAGATCCATGTATATACTGTATTGGTCTGTGCAACACAACACATACAAATCAATATATATACTGTATTGGTCTGTACAACACAACACACACAGATCCATATATATACTGTATTGGTCTGTACTACACAACACATACAGATCCATATATATACTGTATTGGTTCCATATATATACTGTATTGGTCTGTACAACACAACAAATACAGATCCATGTATATACTGTATTGGTCTGTGCAACACAACACATACAGATCCATGTATATACTGTGTTGGTCTGTACAACACAACACATACAAATCAATATATCTACTGTATTGGTCTGTACAACACAACACATACAAATCGATATATATACTGTATTGGTCTGTACAACACAACAAATACAGATCCATATGTATACTGTATTGGTCTGTACAACACAACACATACAGATCCATGTATATACTGTATTGGTGTGTACAACATAACACATACAGATCCATATATATACTGTATTGGTCTGTACTACACAACACATACAGATCCTTATATATACTGTATTGGTCTGTACAACACAACACATACAGATCCATATATATACTGTATTGGTCTGTACAACACAACACATACAGATCCATATATATACTGTATTGGTCTGTACAACACAACACATACAGATCCATATATATACTGTATTGGTCTGTACAACACAACACATACAGATCCATATATATACTGTATTGGTCTGTACAACACAACACATACAGATCCATATATATACTGTATTGGTCTGTACAACACAACACATACAGATCCATATATATACTGTATTGGTCTGTACAACACAACACATACAGATCCATATATATACTGTATTGGTCTGTACAACACAACACATACAGATCCATATATATACTGTATTGGTCTGTACAACACAACACATACAGATCCATATATATACTGTATTGGTCTGTACAACACAACACATACAGATCCATATATATACTGTATTGGTCTGTACAACACAACACATACAGATCCATATATATACTGTATTGGTCTGTACAACACAACACATACAGATCCATATATATACTGTATTGGTCTGTACAACACAACACATACAGATCCATATATATACTGTATTGGTCTGTACAACACAACACATACAGATCCATATATATACTGTATTGGTCTGTACAACACAACACATACAGATCCATATATATACTGTATTGGTCTGTACAACACAACACATACAGATCCATATATATACTGTATTGGTCTGTACAACACAACACATACAGATCCATATATATACTGTATTGGTCTGTACAACACAACACATACAGATCCATATATATACTGTATTGGTCTGTACAACACAACACATACAGATCCATATATATACTGTATTGGTCTGTACAACACAACACATACAGATCCATATATATACTGTATTGGTCTGTACAACACAACACATACAGATCCATATATATACTGTATTGGTCTGTACAACACAACACATACAGATCCATATATATACTGTATTGGTCTGTACAACACAACACATACAGATCCATATATATACTGTATTGGTCTGTACAACACAACACATACAGATCCATATATATACTGTATTGGTCTGTACAACACAACACATACAGATCCATATATATACTGTATTGGTCTGTACAACACAACACATACAGATCCATATATATACTGTATTGGTCTGTACAACACAACACATACAGATCCATATATATACTGTATTGGTCTGTACAACACAACACATACAGATCCATATATATACTGTATTGGTCTGTACAACACAACACATACAGATCCATATATATACTGTATTGGTCTGTACAACACAACACATACAGATCCATATATATACTGTATTGGTCTGTACAACACAACACATACAGATCCATATATATACTGTATTGGTCTGTACAACACAACACATACAGATCCATATATATACTGTATTGGTCTGTACAACACAACACATACAGATCCATATATATACTGTATTGGTCTGTACAACACAACACATACAGATCCATATATATACTGTATTGGTCTGTACAACACAACACATACAGATCCATATATATACTGTATTGGTCTGTACAACACAACACATACAGATCCATATATATACTGTATTGGTCTGTACAACACAACACATACAGATCCATATATATACTGTATTGGTCTGTACAACACAACACATACAGATCCATATATATACTGTATTGGTCTGTACAACACAACACATACAGATCCATATATATACTGTATTGGTCTGTACAACACAACACATACAGATCCATATATATACTGTATTGGTCTGTACAACACAACACATACAGATCCATATATATACTGTATTGGTCTGTACAACACAACACATACAGATCCATATATATACTGTATTGGTCTGTACAACACAACACATACAGATCCATATATATACTGTATTGGTCTGTACAACACAACACATACAGATCCATATATATACTGTATTGGTCTGTACAACACAACACATACAGATCCATATATATACTGTATTGGTCTGTACAACACAACACATACAGATCCATGTATATACTGTATTGGTCTGTACAACACAACACATACAGATCCATATATATACTGTATTGGTCTGTTCAACACAACACATACAGATCCTTATATATACTGTATTGGTCTGTACAACACAACACATACAGATCCATGTATATACTGTATTGGTCTGTTCAACACAACACATACAGATCCATGTATATACTGTATTGGTCTTTTGTCTACACCAGGATATATAATGTTATATAGACAAGTTGTAACAGTGGTAACTCCAGTGGGATTGGACTGATGTTTTACTGGGTTACTTCCCTTGACTCATGAATGTGAACAATGGTTGCTAACAATGTCTACTTTAGATGTACATCTTTTACAGGAACAGGTATGGTCACAATAGATGACATATTGGTGACACAGCATTAGGTTTATTTAGATATATAAGCCTCACAGATAGAATATTTCTCATTACTTAGTACACTAAAAACTGATTTCTTTATAACACATATAAAATGAATAATAAGCTTTCTTTATGCATGTCACAGAGTGTATAACATGATGAAGGAAGGTAAACAAGGAGATCACTCTGTCTGGCCTGTGTGATACTGACCTGAACATAGTCTCAGCCTCCACATCACCAAACCAGACCTTGAGTGCTGGCGTGAAGTTTTCCCCCGATAGTTCCAGCATCGCTACATCACCACCACCATTTAACTGAAACAGAAAAATATATATAAATAAATAGGAAATGTCTGTTGCTCTCATGCAAAATAATGTCATTATTAGACAAATTTCTACAATTATTAGCAGGGACAATGGTCGTTGAACCTTAAATATAGACTATAGTATAAAGTTTGATCGACATCTGTTGACAAGTAAGTCCTGTTGCGTTCTCTCAAGATTCCGTGTCATGGACACTGAATCATAATGGAACTCAACAGGAAAAGACAGAACAGGATGGACAACACAACATGCCCCTGCATAAAATGGTGGGGACAGGATAGATAATCTTTACTTACACGGGTAGAAGAGTGACAGTTTCTGACTTGTCCCATCTCCTCATAAAAGGTGTACTTACATGTGAAATACTGACCACAAGAACAGGAGTGTCCAGGTTTTTGACTAATCCTAACCCCCTTATAGAAGCCTAGATGTACTTACATGTAAAGTACTGACCACAGGCACAGGAGTGACAGGGCTCTTGACCGGTCCCATTCCCTCATAGAAGTTGTATTCGGCTTTGTCTGTGCTGATTATCGTCCAGGAAGCTCCATCATTAATCATCTCCTTATTAAGTTCTTTGGGACATGGTGTGGCCTGTCATACAGACAAGTTATAATATTAGATCTTCATCACATTAAAATAGGCAATATCACACTATGACTGTCGACACAGATCGCACAATTTTTTGTGGACGCAATTTCACCAATGACTGAGCAGTGCACTAATACACTTAGTAAATTTGTATAACTAATAATAATAATAATTCAAGGTTCTTATAAACCGCTTTATCACAACCTAGTTAGAAGGTCATCTCAAAGTGGTTCACAAATGATTATCTGTGGTTACAGGGCCTATGACACCAGCCAATATCTTTCTCAACTCCCTGGGGAGTTACAATGGAGCATACAGCCGGTGCTGCCATTTCGGCGCTCACAGCTAGCATTCTACAATTCTAGCACTACCCAACCACGTACTCATTTACAGCTGAGTAGACTGGAACAAGCGGAGTTAAGTATCTTGCTCAAAGATACAACACAGTGCTGTGCCGTGACTCGAACATGCAACCCTTTGTCAGTGCCTGAAATGTACAGTAGCCCACTCGCCATCGGTGGGGTACAATATGGAATTGTCATATGTATCAATATTGTATTATCTTTTGGAAGAACTATCCAAAATCTTTTGGTATAGCTTTATATGTTGGTTATCTTATTTTAAGTAACCCCCCCCCCCCCCCGAATCTTCTCTGTCCCCAAATCAATAAATTATATATTAACATCTCAAGTTTAACTGATGTTAATGTTTCATTAATGATTCATTCAATATGATATAGTACATGTACATTCAATCAATACATCTGTACTTGTAATAGGTTCATACAGGTTTCATACAGCCCTCACTAATTTCATCCAGGTTTCATACAGCCCTCACTAATTTGAAGAGTTTTCATAAATGTTTTCTATTAACCAAGCCCCTAGTCCGAGCTGATCAACCAATTTCTATGGACTAGGCCTTCAGTATCAGTACCCATGTCAACCCTTAATATGGAAGGTCTCCTTAATACTGAGCTATATACTCCACATAGTACCAATATCAACCCTTTTCTGTGGACGAGGTCTCCTTAAAACTGAGCTATATACTCCACATAGCACCAATATCAACCCTTTTCTGTGGACGAGGTCTCCTTAATACTGAGCTATATACTTCACATAGTACCATTATCAACCCTTTTCTGTGGACAAGGTCTCCTTAATACTGAACAATATCACAAATAGAATTAAGCTACAAGTGAATGCAGTATTCAACCAAACAGTTTTGTTTTTTGTTCATCAATTATTCACAATTTTTTCAAGGGTATCAAAGTGAAACCCAAGTATTGAATAATTGACTGGCAGCACCATATATAGGCTATAGACACAAGCTTGGGGTTTAAATGTTGAAGTTTATTACTCAATGAAATTAAACAATGTTATCTACTTGGCAAAAATTCCTAACAATTGTTCCCCTCTACTGATAATCCCCTGTTAATTTTTCTTTGTGGACCACATGCTTATTTTAAAATTGAATTATTTAGCGAGATAATTAGAAGAAATAATGAAATCATCAAGCCAGTAGGTTTATGCTAATTCTATTAGTCACAGATCAATGGACCATGCCACATGTACAGTGTAACAACTTTCTCTCTATCGATCAAATTGCAAGATTGATTTTTTTTTTTTAAAGAAATATGCTTCATCAAGATCTTGTTTTGAAGTTGTAAGAAGGTATAGATTTAGAGATGTAAAATGCTTGAGGGTTTATGTCATCACTTAAATGTAATGAATGGTGATTCTGATTTATGGGTAGATTTCTATCAAACATGTTATAAATTCTTTGAATACTCCTTTTTGACATGGAAAGTTGAAAGATTATCTGCCCCTGTACTACACCTACCTGGAACTGAATAATTCGCTCCTGTGAGAGACAGAGATACATGCGCTCAGAGTCTTTCATGTAGAACGCACACTTATGAAGTTGGGATACAGGATCATCAGCATCCAATATGGCTGTCTGCTTGTCAACTTTTCGTATTATCTGAATAATAGAAATAACAAGATGTTTGATTCTGTAACATATAGTAACAGTAAATCTTCCTATCAATACTTCTTCTCCAAGAAATCCTTGCATGTTTTGTAAGAATCAATCTGGATTTAAAACCATAATCTACCAATATAAACTTTACTGAGGTGAGGTTATACTACTTTCACCATCAAGACCATGCCCCTGATCATTAAACAGTTTTTGACGTAAATGCAAATTTCAAATTCAGTGAAAAACATATTTGCAAGATGTGCATGCTCATGTTTTTAACACATGTGCATGGTACATCATGCAAATATGCTCAGGCTGGTTTTTGCATGGAACTTCAGCCTAAATTCCCTCTTGATCTCAGAAAATTCTGTCTAGCCCTTTACATGTAGGTTCCAAACATCTGTCAGGCGCTGCATTACAACCTTGATGTGACAACATTCTCTAACGATTAAAGCACAAAGTGAACGTTACATTACACAGCAGACTTGTCACATGGTAGGCAGGACAATGAGTCCATCACCTCAAATGTGGTATTAACAGGAACTCAAAATCCTTGAAATAAGAATAGCTGGTGTCTAGAATTTGGCAAAGTTTCATTTGAGACTAACGTTTTATCTTCCTCTGTTAAAACCATACATGTGTGATAGAATTTAGTATATGTATTACTGTATATTACAAGGTGAATACTAGCAAGGCTAGATAATGAGTTGTGCTGATCTACAAATGTAGCCTGCAAACCTTCATTAAAACTGTGAAAACACATTTAGGACTTCCCCATCAACTGGACTTGTGAGCGACATGTACTTACAAGGCGAGGTAGAGCTATCCCTGTAACAGAGCAGACTAGTTTGTACTTACAAGGCGAGGTAGAGCTATCCCTGTAACAGAGCAGACTAGTTTGATAGTAGAACCGTAATGGATATAACCGTCGCGGACCGTGAACTCTTCAGACTCGCCTTCATTCTCGTCCACTGTAAACAATCGTAACAGATTTCTTTGTTACAGGATATTCAGGAATAAATGGGGACAGCATAGTACAGAACAGTTTGTAGAGTGTAATACAGTTTGAACTGCATTTCCAACACAA
Source organism: Mizuhopecten yessoensis (assembly GCF_002113885.1). NCBI lineage: Eukaryota > Metazoa > Mollusca > Bivalvia > Pectinida > Pectinidae > Mizuhopecten > Mizuhopecten yessoensis. Next base: position 19,192 of record NW_018407074.1, read on the forward strand.
CAAAAGACGAACTTCCCAACGTGCTTAGAGTTTTTAAATTTGTTGTAAGTACAGTTATGTCCTTGAATAAAACTTTTACACTTAATTATGACAGCTCAAATCTAATCAGATATAGAAATGGGTACCGGTCGACACATACTAGGAAGAAAATATTTGGATACAATGACACCTGTTCAACCCCAGAACCTCAATCGTGTCCCCGATTTAGAAAAAGATTTTCTTTTTATTTATGGAGGCAATAGTTTTACTGTACATATACATGAAGGTGTATGGTTAATTTCCCATTAGATTTGGCCTTCTCTACTTGCATACAAATTTACCCATTGTTATTTGCAGTATATTTGCCCCTCACAGTTTCAGAGAATTACTTATACTTACAGAGGTGTATGGTAAAAGCTCCCCATTCAGTTGAGCTGGCGTGGAAGTTGTTGTTTTCTACATGGAGGTACCGCGTGCTGACAGTTTGAGAGCGAAGTCGGTTAAACAGTGCTACCTTTGTCCCTGAGGCTATACATACTGTAACACAAACATGGTGCTAGATCAGTGATCAGACTTTTGTATCTACATGGAGACTTATATGATCTATTACCTGTTACTGAGTGAGATTGGGTTATCTTAGCCGGAGACGGAGATAATCAGATCTCGCTCACTTACAGGTAATTGATTTTTTTCTTGCACCTTGTAGTTTTTGCCAAGTCTACAAGTATCCCGTCTGGGGCCTCAAATAAACATGGCCTCTACAACTACTTAAGCTACATTTGAATTCTTCCGAGTGAAATGTTGTCCGTCCTCAAAAAGGAAACAACGTATTTCACAGCATAGATTATATTTTTTCTACAACATCAGATATCTAGCACAGGGTATGACGTGGGATATCTCTGTTTGAGGTGCGAAAATAATGAATCTTTGCCCACTTTCGATTGTGAGACAGAAAAATCTCAACCCACAGTATGACTTTTAAATGTCAAGCCTAAGGCTCTGCAGTGGGGCAAGACATTCACAATTTTATGCTTCAAGTTGAGATTTTCTCCCAACACGAAAAATTAATTGTTATGCTTTCTACATCCATCATGAAGCCAGCTATAATATGATGTAATCTGTTCAAACAACAGTTGTGATCCAATTGTTTTCCTTAAGATGAATTAACAAGATTAAATAACATCTAAATCAAGAACATTTACATAAGCTTCTTGATTCCTACATCTCTTTGTGATGAACTTACACTGTCTCCCATTGAAAATGACCTAGAAAAAGAAAATTCACCGATGTCTCAGTCTGTTATACTTACAATCAGCATTTTTCAATGACTGTTTCTTTTTGGAGGGTTTTGATATGACTTTGATTCGTTTACTGTTGAAGACCCCAATTTCTTGGTCACATCCATAGAACATCTTCACAGACAACATAAAGTGCTTTCTCTTATCGGAGTCCGATATATATAATGTCTTAGCGGCACAATAATTCTGAAACAGGAAACCAATCAAATGTTAAGATGAGTTACATCACTGAAGCAATTAAACAGAAGCATAGCTCCGTTCAAGGATATTTCAACTTTTATCGCTATAATATGTGACCCAATGCAGATATTTTTTTCATCATATAATATACTATTATAGTGTAGTGAATATATCAATACACTAGTTTGTAATATGTCAACAGTAATATTACACAAATAGACGACTTATGAAGTGACATGTGCCTCATCTGATAAAACATGATTTCACATAACCATGCATGTAAGACTGACATGTACAGGTTTGGTTAAATGTAAAATTTATAAAATTTGTTTACATTTTAAGACAAAAATATGGTCACGATTTCAATTCAGGTGTAGGCTTGTTGAAAGGAAAACTTCTATACTCATTACATAATCTCATGTTCTCTTATATAATGGATATCTTATATATATATTCATATCAGAACAATTATATATACATTTAATATTAATCATGAGATGAGTAATTCCATTCTATTGTAGTCGCCACAGTATAGATTTATGACAGACAACAGTCGGTAGCCGAGGAGGACAGAGACCCACCTTTCCCTCCAGGTTGAGCTGTACCATCTCCTGGTCCGAGTTACCGATACCCATAAAGGCACACACGATGGAGTCATGTTCTGTTGAAGCTTCCCTCTCCAGTTCCTCCTTTTTCTTTTTCCAGCCACTTCCAAATAAATATATACAGGGAGGCGGACAAAAGAATCTGTCAATGACACCAAAGAACGTTGATAATACTTTGACAATGGAATGCTGTTTGAATTGTTCACGCTCTTTACTTGACAAAAGAAATAGACGTTTACCAAATTTCGCAAAATAAGTTTTCAATTACTGTTTGTGTCAAAAAAACACTACGCATTTATGATTTGTTTACAACCAAGAGGTCATCTAAACCTCATTTTCGATGTAAATTGGGGGAAAAAATACAAGAGACCCCCATTTTCCTTCACATGTTTTTTCATATTCTTCTGTTTATTCAAAGTTGTTATTTCAATTCACCAATTTTGCAAAGGCTAACAATATCACTACTCAAAATATTCCATCATGGTTGTATAGTAGAGTGGTTTAATTCTGATTTTAATAAACAAGAGGCCCAATGGGCCTGCATCGCTCACCTGGTAGCCCTTCATCCTAGCATGCTACTTGCCAAATATCATAACCCTAACCTCTTGGTTATTAAGAATGGGTTGTATAAAGGTTTCAAACATATGTGACCCCTGTGACCTTGAATATAAGTTAAGGTCATTCATTTGAACAAACTTGGTAGCCCTTCATCCCAGCATGTTACTTGCCAAATATCATTATCCTAGGCCTCTTAGTTATTCAGAGGAAGTTGTATAAAGATTCTTTAAGACAATTGACCCCTGTGACCTTGAAAATAGATGAAGGCCATTAATTTGAACAAACTTGGTAGCCCTTTATCCCAGCATGCTACTGGCCAAATATCATAACCCTGGGATTTTTGGTTATTCAGAAGAAGTTGTTTAAAGTTTTTAACATATTTGACCCCTGTGACCTTGAAAATAGGTGAAGGTCATTTACTTGAACAAACTTTGTAACCCTTCATCCCAGTTTCCAAATATCATCACCCTAGGCCTTGCGGTTATTAAGAAAAAGTTGTTTAAAGTAAAATATTGACGCCGTACGCCGCACCATGCCATAAGCTCACTTGGCCCTTTGGGCGAGGTGAGCTAAAAATATATGAAACATTGATGTTGTGTTGTTTTATATATATATATACATTTGTGTGTATATATACATACATAGGTAAGTATAGAAGACCTACAGTAAACATGTACTTTACCTGTAACATGCCCGGAGGCACGACCCAGACCAGGTGAGTATAGCTCATGTAAATGTGAATGTTTTGTAATGTGCTGTGCCGGTGCTGTGTTGATTGTTTGATTGATGGGGCTTTACGTCCTTGTGCTGTGTTGGTCATGTGCATGTGTTAAAAACCTGTTTGTCTATTTATATAGATACTTCTGTTGGTCAGTTTGTAGGTGTGTCTATATTCGGTAATTTTATTGGTCCTGGGGGGGTCACAGCTAGAATTATAGTCAGGGTATTTGCCACCAAAAGTCAGTGGAAAGAAAGATTTGGAGGAGAGCTGATAAATATATACTATTATACATACTATAGAAATCACAATACAGAACAAAGGTATGTGTAGGTTTTAAGATATTTGATAGAGAGTGCTATGTTGTATTTTTAAATGTGTATAATATAACTAATCAAATGAATTATATTTGATAAAGTAGTATAATTGTGTATTTTATTAAATTGAAAGCATTTGATTGTAATTAGTTTGTATTCTGTCTTTAGAATATTTATCAACATTAGTCTGAGGAAAGGGTTGGAGGGAAACCTTTCAAATTGGAAGTTCCAAGTTCCAGTTGATAATGCCTCCATTCCATAAATGGTGTGTGTATTTGTAAAATGTGTATTTTCTAATAATGTATCTCTTATTTGTGTGTTGAAAGTATGTCTGTTGTTTGTAGAAGTAACTGTGAATGTATCTCATCATTTATAGCTCTTTTTGTATGAAATGTAATTGCTATACAAGTAATTCATTACAGGTAATTCGTAAAGTTAAATTATGATGAATTATGATATATGTAGAGTTAATTATATGTAAACTATTTCATAAATTATGTAATGATAAGATTTATTATAAAAGTAATTCTTTCAATATATAAGTAAAGATAAGTCTTTGTAGATTTGACAAGGATAAGGAAATGTATATCTCTGTATATGTATATCTAATATTTTGATGTATTATGTTTTTAAGTGTTATTTGTGTATATTTCTCGGGTGTCAATGTCAGCCTGACTATTCATGTTAGGTCAGGCATGGTCAGGATGGATCAGAATAAAAGGAGAGAACCCTAAGACACATTTTTGTTATACATTGAAATGAGTCTGCTACAATTGCTCTGCAACAATTTTTGTCAGTTCCTGTTAACTTTATTTTGTGAACAAGAGCATTAACTGACTTAATAGATGCATTACTAAATTTGAATTGATATAAAAATGCACAGGAAAATATTGCTCACCTTTTTTCATTTCCGTAAGACTTTTGTGCAACTTTTGCATGTAAAATTACAAGTATCTGATCGCCTCTGTCTTTCAGGTAGGTTCTCATAGCTTCCCTGTAACAGAAATATGTATTAACATTTATTTCTTTGTGTTCTCAACATCGTTATTTTCTCTCCTTTTTCCTCATAGGGAAGAGACACACTTCCTTTCTACCTCTAGAAGCTTTATTTCTACAGCTTCTGTCTAACATGCCTGACCATCAACTGTAGTTATACAGGTATCCAGTGATTCTGTGACCACAGTGACACCAGAAAGTATCATACCCGTGATAAGCCCATGCCTAGTAATAAGCCAACCCCCCTTTTCTTACTTTCCTTGCATAGGGTTGATGTAGTCCCCTTTTCTTCAAAGGTTAGTGACAGTTACTATACTTCATTTAGAAGTGTCAATAATTATTCACAACATAGGCATTTTTTCTGTTGTTGATGTTTGGTGTATGGTGATATGTGCTTTGAAGTGACCTCAGTACCTATAGCCCTTTGAAGTGACTTCTGTACCTATAGCCCTTTGAAGTGACCTCAGTACCTATAGCCCTTTGAAGTGACTTCAGTACATATAGCCCTTTATAGTGACCTCAGTACCTATAGCCCTTTAAAGTGACCTCAGTACCTATAGCCCTTTGAAGTGACCTCAGTACCGCCCTTTGAAGTGACCTCGGTACCTGTAGCCCTTTGAAGTGACCTAAGTACATATAGCCCTTTGAAGTGACCTCAGTATCTATAACCTTAAGTCCTGGATTACCAAACTTAACATGATCAGCAACTGACAGATATTAAATATTGCCATGCTACAGATTATGATATTCAATTTACTGTAATATTTTTTTCCCTTCTAAATCACTTGAAAAAACATTTCCCTTAATTTTACTTCAAATGATGTAGCTTGTAGAGATAAGTGCAAAAAATGAATTAATAAATCCATCGGGAAAACAAACTAGAAAACATTAATACGTCATGACAACACTGATGATAATCTTCCTTAAGCTTTGTCTGAAGTATCAAGACTACAAGTCTATATATAGCACCAGTGAACACAACAACAAAGAATGTTATACAAAAAGCACTGTCAGCTTGACATGCCTAATCATCAATATAATCTATGAGGTTGCTAAGCTAACCAATCCCTGAGAAATGTCACCTGCGGTCAACAATGGGTGATCAAATCTCTACTGGACAATACCTGTCTGATCATCTGCTCCATTCTCTTGAGATTCCCCATTCATACCTGCACCTTTGGGCAGGTGAGAAAATCCAACGACCTTCCCTCCCAGGTGTCAATGAGTTATTCATGCAAAATGCATGAGGACGATTTTTACCCTTTTTGATGTCATTTAAATGAGATTTTAAATGATACATTAAGTATATATAGAACATGGAAATACTCATACTTAAAAATTTGCATTAATGACTTAATACACATTTTGAAACTTCTTGTCCATGGAGAGTAGACCTAGGGAATCTGATCAATGGCCGTAGAGGATCGGAATAATTCCTGGTATTCAGAATCAGACTCTGTTTATAGATGTACAAAAAAACACTACAGCGATGAATATACCTGCATCCCATAGGGGGCGAGATGAAAATACCTAGCTAGGTATACGAAATGTATGTATGCACTACAAATCTATGCCTGACTTTTCCATACCTGGTCAACAGGTCACAATAGGAGTCGGGTTTCCTGTATGACAATGCTCCTTCATGGCCGTATCTACCACTGCCAGAGAATACTCCGACTTTATGAGTTGGTTTGTCTGTGCTTTACGTCCTATTAACAGCTATGGTCATTTAAGGATGTGCCAGGTTTGGGTGGTGAAGGGAAGACAGAGTTCCCGGAGGAAAAAGCACCAGGTGACTGCCCCATGTAGGCCTCTAACCTGCGTCCAAGTGGTGGAGGGCTAATGATTGTAGCTGGTCAGACTTATGAACATATACATACAGGATTTATATTTATGAACGAAGATGCCATCTCTCCTCCACCTCATTCCAAGGAAAACTATTATCAAATTTATTGAAAGGGATGTTTGAATACCCCAACTCCTACTAATCCGAGTGGTGGAATTGTATAGCCCTGATTACAGCCTCACCTCCTGATTCGGTATAACAAATACAGTCCTACCAAAAACTGCTTCATGGGTGTTCTTACCTTGTAAGTCTCTGGTCTTGGTATTGACTGAAATTAGAGAAAACATATTATATTATTATATATATTGAATTATTATATTATAACTTTTTTTGACATTTACTTCATTAGGTATTTATTTTATTTGAAATTCTATCCCTTTTCCGAACTTTATATGGCAGAACAGGGTTTCTTGAAGCGACCCCTGAGAGTGTCTTTTGAACGTCTCAGTGTTAGCCTCGATTTTTGGATTTGAAAGGCCATATCTATTTGACATGTGTTTTGATTCTCTTAAGACAAACTATTTTTTGACTTGTTAAATTGCTAAATGCCACAAGTCAACTTAAAGCCCTGCAGACTGAGCTGGAGAAACTTTGGATTCAGAAGTATTGCAATCTCATGAAAAATGACAATATATCAGAAGAAAAAAACTGTAAAGAAATAACATGAGATATATTAGTTTTTTCTTCTAATTGTAGGGGTGATTGGTACAACTATGATAACTAACATGGTCTGACATCTATCTTTGGAGACTATAAGGATGAAAAAGGCTCCCAGCAGGGGTTTAATTTAGAGATCAAGAAGGCTTGGCCCTTCAATGGCAGCTACAAACATATTATGTATGTCTACACTCAAGTTTATTAGTCTTTTGGGCATTCACCCTTTTAAGATGAAACAGTCACTTTGGAATAAATAGAAAAAAAGGTCATATCAATATTGGTTACATATTTCAGTCAGAGAATACATATTCAGAAGATTTATTACATACTTACTAATAAATACGAGTTTTTTGTATATGCGATACGACACAATTGCTCTAACCCATATCATCCCTCGCCGTATCACCCCCCAAACCCCGTATCAGCCCCCGCCGTATCACACCGTATCACACCTCTTTTGGAAAAAAAATCGTTTTTCAATATTTCAAAAATAAAAATAAATCATAAGATAGTAGATTTTATTAGTAAGTATGTAATAAACAGAATAAAACACGCCTTTTTCCATATAAAACCCAGTATCAACCCTCGACCAATATCAGCCCTCAGGCCTTCGGCCCTTGGGCTGATATTGCAGTCTCGGGTTGATACTGGGTGTGATATGGAAAAAGGCATGTATTATTCTCTATATATTTACCATCAAAGGCAACAGATATAGATTAATGTTCTCAATAAAATTAGAAATAAAATTTTGGTTCAAGTCAAAAACACATCAACTGAAAAAGAAGAGGACACCAATTTGGTCTGGTTGCAGTTAGGGTACACGTATACATAAGACAACACTTTTAAGGCTACAGCAGATATACAAATGTACAGGCTACAGCAGATATACAATGTACAGGCTACAGCAGATATACAAATGTACAGGCTGTGAGGCTACAGCAGATATACAATGTACAGGCTACAGCAGATATACAATGTACAGGCTACAGCAGATATACAAATGTATAGGCTACAGCAGATATACTAATGTACAACTAATGAAGTCAGATAGGGTTGAACAAGACTTGGAATACACCAGATATCTAATACTTGTTCCGTGGTAGTGCTAGGGGTAACTTCCTAAGACGAATATTATAGAAACTTTGGAATAAAGAACCATGTTGTTACCATTCCCATGGCAATAGGAAATATTTTAGTCTCAGTACAGTGGAACCTAGCTATTTCAATATCAGTTTCAATGAAATTTAATTTCATTCTAATATTAACTTGCATGTGTGTTGAATATTAAATAATACACTTGATTATGTGGGACTTCCATTTTCCAAAAATGTTGCACAAACAGAAATAATATTGCATGAGTTTCATGCAGTTAAAGTTGATTTTAACCAGTCCAGACCATGATCATGTATCTTGAATTAAGACTGCCTACATATACATAAGTGTTTTAAATATGAAAGTTTAATGTTCTTGATACAGTTATGCTTCATTACAGGTAAGATTGTACAATGTAGAGAGTAGGTATAAACAGGATATGATAAACTGGTGACAATCTAGACAACACTCAGTTGGCACGCTCCATTGGATCCGATTGAGATATTGGCCAATCATTGCTATACTCTATAGACAAAATTAGTCATCCTTACTTTCTCACAGCCCCTAAGTATTCAGAGGGTAATCAAATTGTAATCTACTAGCTAGCTCAAACAATTTCTTTAGATCTTAAACAGTTAGTAGCATGTACAATATTTCTTACACATGAACATTAAGATTTGAAATGGGTTTATATGTATATACATTCTATAATTATTTTTATTTTTTTGTGTGCAAAGCGGCAATGTGTATATATACCAGGTATTTCCAGTAAATAGTGAAGTCATTCTGAGCTGTAGGACATTCCTAATATCAGAAGTATCGGATCCAGTTATACACAATTTCTCCCAGAACACAATACAGTAGCCAACACCAATGGACCAATTAAAGTCAATATTGGCAAAACATATTATGAAGAGCTAGTCTGATATTGTCAAATTCCTTCTCATGTGTCCTAAATAAGACTTAATTATAACCAACATTTCACCATAACCATGTTCTATTATGCAACTTGGACACAAGCTGACCTCTAACCCGATGTACACAAGCTGACCTCTAACCTGTACCATACAGGCTGACCTCTAACCTGTACCATAAAGGCTGACCTCTAACCTGTTTACACAGGCTGACCTCTAACCTGTTGTACACAGCTGGCTGACCTCTAACCTGATGTACACAAGCTGACCTCTAACCTGTTCCATACAGGCTGACCTCTAACCTGTACCATAAAGGCTGACCTCTAAACCGATGTACACAAGCTGACCTCTAACCTGTTCCATACAGGCTGACCTCTAACCTGATGTACACAAGCTGACATCTAACCTGCTGTATGTAAGTTGACCTCTAACCTGCTATACTCAAGTTGAACCTATGGCCATGAGCTGACATGTTCAGTCTTGTTTGAGAACTAACAACAGTCAGTAAACAAATCGTCTAACAAAGAACCATGTTGTCTCAATAAGCATTTGGTTTTCAGATGTAAAATGTTGATCGTATTTGTGCCCTGGGTACAACATAGGAGAAAAGTAAACTTCAAAATGGATCCCCTGCTGTTTTCTGCAATCCTTTAAATTCCTTTTCACTTTTTTCAGCTAAATGTTTCTCTGTAAGACTTATTTATGTGGGCCCCCGGGGCATTGCTCCTAGCAATAGTAAGTTTTTCATCCTTGGGAGTATTTAGTGAAACTATCCTGTATTTGTCACTGTTTAAAATGTTGTCGTGTTAGTTTTTTATTTGGACCTTTTTATTCTGTTTATGATTTAAATCACAAACAAACTTTGTATTAAATCTATGAGTAGTATAAATTTACTGTGGGTATATATCTGGTAAATGTGTGACCTTTTGGGACAATGGAGATAATGGTTTTATTATTTCTGACAATTTTATCTCAGACGTCAGATGTTATTCATCTACTAATTGAATATGCATAAACCCAAAGTCGTTCACTTTTTCTATTCAAGTAAACATTTTTTTCTTTGTTTCATTTTAATAAACAATTCTTTGTCATTTCTTTTTCTTTTTCACTTATTAGCATGTGATGTGAAATGGTGAATTTTTAGGGGCTGAATGTTATACCAGGCTCTGTGAAATAGAAACACTGTTTGTCTGACCTCCAGACTTTGCTGTATGTGTGCACGTCTGACCTATTAACACATGGAGACTACATACTTCCCTGCCTTAGATCAGATTTCATCTTCCTCTAGGTGTATATACCACTGACCATTATAACTCTACAGCTTCTGACTAAGGTCTTGTTACTAGGTCAAAACATTTTTAAAAACTACTTACCAGAAACATGTTTCCAACATATGATATACATGTACATTTCATGTTAATAGTGCAGGCCTATCTGGATACAAAGGTATTCTTTTTATATATTCTTTCTGTAATAGGTATCCTGATAATATATTCATACTTTGTTGATCATTTTGCAAATTTTCACTTGCCCACATAACATTATTATATTCTCTCACACCTCGGACCTGGGATTTTCACTCATGATAACATACATGTAAGTTTAACAACATACTCATATTCTATAGTGAGATACATGAACTGGTAAAATGAAATGCTAAGAATTCTATCAGTGCAATTAAATGAAACAAGTTATGTTCATCAACTGTTTCACAAACAAGACTAAACAACCTGTTTTATAACCTAAATGCCTATAAGTATTACAGTCATGATTCAGCATCAACACCTACAAGTGGTGTGACCCAGTAAACCATGGTCACACACTAGCAGTGTCAGACTGACAGACATGTAGACCACATAACAAGCTTTATGATATAGCAAGGAATGGCCATGTATTTCAGCTCAATTCTGTAGTGCAAGGTCTAGATAGTGATCATGTATTACCAACTTGATTATATATTACAAGAAACAAATACAGCCAGGTGAGGCAATGCATTGTCAGCTCGACTCATTCACCCCTGAAGACACATTTGAACTCTTCCAATTCAAAGTCCATTATGAAATTTTAGGGGTGACCGAGTTAATGCTGTAAGTTCACGTACATTATGTAGTAGTAACAAATATGGTCAGTTTAGGTTGTGTAATGCTAGCTTTTTACAAAACTGGTGTAGGTCACATTTGATGTTGTATTATTTAAACACTTGAGGTCACACTTTGTCAACTTGATTGCTGTATTATATATACATTTGAGGTCACACATTGTCAACTTGATTGCTATATTATATATACACTTGAGGTCACACATTGTCAACTTGATTGCTGTATTATTTAAACACTTGAGGTCACACATTGTCAACTTGATTGCTGCATTATTTAAACACTTGAGGTCACACATTGTCAACTTGATTGCTGTATTATATATACATTTGAGGCCACGCTTTGTCATCTTGATGCTGTAACATATTAACAATAGAAGTCGCACTCTGTCAACTTTATTTTGTGTACTTACATTGGGGGTCAAACATTGTCAACTTGATTGCTGTATTAAATATTTACATTGAGGTCACACATTGTCAACTTGATGCTGTAATAAACTATTTAACTGTCAGTGTTCCTAAAACAAGCCAAAAAGACCCACCAGTTGAGGCCTAACATTTTAAATGGAGAAATGATGCTGCATGACCACTAGTGAAGTGGTTGTGATTTGTCATTTGTATTCATGATCACTAAGCAAACTTTTCTGGTAGTAATTAAATTACATGTATATATATATAACAGAAGGCCGGAAAAAAGACTTGTTGACTGCTACCCTAAAAGGTTATAGGGACTGGAATAAAGGTTATGCGTTAGATATCTTGATTTGAAATTTTTCATGCCTGGTAGTTGGTACGGTGCAATTACTTAACTGTGTGAAGTGATCCAACACAAAACTGGTATATGCAACAAACCATTTTTACATTTTACATTTACTTTTGGAGATGCACAAGTTCAGACTTGGACAAACAATTAAACCTTTGAACTTAACGAGAATTTGACCTTGGACACATAGACCTCAAAATGGTATGCAACACAATGCCTTCTATTCTACATATTTTTATAAAATTCCATAGAGCTATCTTCAGTAAGTCAGAACTTATTGATCTCAAGGTGGCCTTGACCTCAGGTGTGACCTAGCTATTAATCCTACATATATCACTAAAATTTGAGGAAATTATCTTCAGCAAGCCATAAAATATCACCGGGGGAAATAAATATGAAAAGGCCTTTGAACTAAATGTGACCTGGTCCTTTGGTTTACAGACCAAATTGTGGTTTGGGACACAACGCCTCTCCATCCTACATATACATTTTATCTAAAAGGTTATATTTAGATATTGAGAGTGTTAAAAAATAAAATTCTGTGAGCATACAAATCTGTTTATGCATCAAAAAACCTAAGAAATGTGCCCAACTCTACATCAATGGTGTGCAAGACTTTAACGTAAGTCTATATCCCAATTGTGTGACTATTTTCTGGAAACAGAAATGCTCTATCAGTACATACTCATGATCAGTACAACAGAATGTTGCAGTACCTTCGATGCTCGAAGCCATTTGATGAGAAACGTGGGGACGGAGTTGAGATGGGACTTGGGGGTGCTTGTAGATTCTGGGCTATCGTACTAATGCTGAGTGGGCTGGACGTTGCCATCGGTACTAATTCTCCATTGATTTTTTCTGGTGGTGTAAGGGACCCTGCCACCATGTGAGCTGCATCTGAAATAAAAAGATTTTTTAATTGGTATGATTTGTACTTTTGAATTAATTTATATTTAAGTTTAAAAAAGTTCAGAGTTAAAACTGACAATTAACAGCAGGATCCAGTATTTTTGTTTTTTGTTTTAAATCATACAAATGTGTACTGGTACATGTTATTATACTTACATATTACTCTATAGTCCCCTGCCTTATTTTCAGATTTAATTTTCACCTAATTTGGTACAAAAAGGGATTTTAAAATAAATACCAGGTTTATTTTGGTTTAATTGATTGGTCCAAATATTTTACGATACATCAGTTCCAGTACCCTTGTATGTCCAAAGGATAGTTTGTATTTTCACCCACATTGAACCCCTAAATAAATCTATTTCTAAAATCTTACGTTAGAGTTCCTATGTTAAACCCCCAAAGTAAACAAGGCCAACCAAACAGTACAATTAAAGTCAAGCTTGACGGGCGATTCAGAGAAATTTCCCAAGGTCACGATCAATATTAAATGGTGCCCTGTTAATCAATGGCAGACGATAATTTGACAATAAACTAGTCAATACACAGCCACTATAGGGAACAGTATCACAAGACATACGAACAGGGGAAACTCACAATGTAACACACATCAAATTTCCTGTTTCTTAAAATTTGTGAAATGCACATGAATAAAATCAAAAAAATCACAACAAATATATAGAACACTTTAAGTTTATATCTGTTGTTCATTCAAATTAAATTTTCAATGCTTATAAGCTGTACTTGGTATGTTGATTTTATACTCCAAGGGTTCTGATCAATATAACACAAATTGTATTTAATGTTTACTGTTTAGTGTTTTTATAAATATACTTTTTGAATGGCAGCTTTATTATTCAGAACAAGGCAAAACAAAATGTATGCAGGAAAATTAGGGTTTTTTTTCATCCTATCCACGTCTGTCTGAAACCACTTAGAAACTAGAAATCATTTTTTTACAAATTTATTCATACAGTTACATCTAAAATAGTACAGTTTTTGACATAGGAAATTTTTCCAACAAAAACTTGGAATAAGCCCCACGGGGAAAGGGGCTGAATTATAGACCCAAATTTGACACTTAGAAAACAGTAATTTATAACAAATTCCTTATTCCTAGTAAATACATTGATGATATTTTACTACACTCTACATTATCATTGTAACGAAAAATAAATGAACAGTAAATTTTTCATATCTAAACTTACTCTCGTAACCAAATGGACTTTCGAATGCATATTGTTGAAAGTCGTCAAACAAAAATTCCTGGTGTGAGGCTAGCATGCTGGTTATTTGCTAGAAAATTCAATAATCCTAGAATTCCTCTTCTTTTATCACAGAGAATAATATGCTTCACAAACAAATGAAATCATATCGAATTTCACTTCATGTCATAATTACTGCTCCCAGAAAACTTGAGGTCCATGAATGTCTCTAAAGACTTTAGACAAAGCAGACAGAAGCTTAGACAAAGGCCTGCTCTATAAGTGGGAGTTTTGATAGCATTGTCCTAGAGGGCAGGCTTATCAGCAACAGTTACAGGTACGCTTGTCTTAGTCAGAACGCCAACAAACGTAGGTCTCTTGTCGCACCAGATTATTGATAATTTACAAACCGTCACCTGTGTCACTTTCAAATTTTCCCACACTGGTTAAGAGTTGGCATAGGAGCCTTGGGCAAACAAAACAATGGATTGGTGGGGATAGCAGAGGGATGACACAAGTCAGCCACATTAACAGTCCCCTGGTCGCAATTTACAAATTGGATCAAATCCACACTGGATGGCGGAAAATAATTAAAGACAAGTGAAATGCACAGGCTGTGCTTCATTGAGTCCATTTGATCTACGAAAACCTATTGTCTTCTACAGCATTGATTAATGTAGAAGTCACGCCAGTTTGTTTGATCAAGTACCATGCATAAAAAGTCTAATTAAAAATTTATGACTACAATAATCAACCAGAGATTTTTTTAACATACCCAAAATATGTATAATTTTTTAATCAATTACAGGTAAAAATAACTTTTTCAATCATTTACAAAATTAATCATTTATAATATGTAACTGTAAGCTATTTATCCTTCAAAAAGCCCCTATTGAACTACAGGCAGAAAACCTGCACTTGAATGTGGACTTGTGATGTGGGTATGAATAATTGATAAAGGAGAATTACTGCTCAAACAATCAATTCCCCTTATATTGGCCACACTGTCAAAGAGATGTCATTGAAGTTACACTGTCAGAGCTGCTATACCATACCCACCGACCAAGACGTTGAATTGAAAATGTTTTATACAGAAGCTATAGCCCTCCCCTCAAGTTTTCTGGGTTTTTCTCTCTCTAAGTAAACATCCTGTCATGGCCTAGTGAAATGCATATCTATATGATACTGCACTAATTTACAATGGTATAAATCATAGAAAAAAAGAAATAATAGAACTGTCAGGTCCTTTCAAATTTCATTGTTCCAGTGTTTTAATTATTTTCCTGGCAGTGAAACTGATAAATGTACCCTTTTTCTGAACCTCTCCCTTGTAAAAAAAAAAAAAAAGACCCTTGATCCCATACTCATGGAGAGTTAAGATTTTTTCTTTCTTTCTTGTGTTTCAGATTTCATTCTCAGAAAAAATAGGGTAGGTAGGTTGGCAGTTTGTTAAATTTTGGAAAATTATTTTACTATGCTTATATTGAGCAGGAGTTCTGACTTTTAACAGTGCAGATCACTAAATGTCAATAAAAACTTTACGATAGACACAAACATCAAGGGTAGATAGGGTTAGCAGAAACACATTTTTTTTTATACTTGGCCGAAGCCATGGAGGAAAACACCAGAGCTCATGAGGAAACTATCTTACAATGACCTATGGTGTAAACTATGAAAATTGTGAAAATAATGAATGATCATAAGGAAATTGCCTTTGAATAGGCCACGGTGTAAAATATGAAAGGTCAGGAGGAAGGTATAGTTACACATGTTGCAAAAACATGAACGATCACGGAAAACAAGGAACTTATATCCCCCGCTTGCAGGACATTTGTAGGTAAACATTATTGAGGTTAGGTTTAAACATGTGAGTATCGTGCTGTTGAAACATAATGTATAGCTTATAACTTGAAGAAAAAAAAAGCCTTATACAGAAGTTAGACTTTTTATTGAACAATTATTATATTGTAGGTATTATGGTGTATCAAAATTTACTAACCTCATTAATTATCCATAAATATGCACAAATCACATCGGTTGGCAAACTTGGCATTAGTCGGATGTGCATACAGAATTGAAATATCTGCACAGTATCTACAGCAATCATCATACGAAAACCAAAGAGTGCCGAGATGGGTGGAAAGACAGAGGAACACAAACATTGTTATCAAGTTTGAAGGAATTTGGCTAATATTTGCTAGAGATTTTAAGCGGAAACTGCAGACAATGACGTTTTTCGTTAATCAAGGGGCCATAACTCCACCAAATGGAGTCGTATTAAAGTGGTTGTCAAACTAGGCCAAGCCCTTAAGGTGTTGAACCCTGTTACTAAGTTTGAAGAAAATGTGTTAACATTTGTTGCAGTTATTGCACAGAAATGGCAGATAATGATGTTTTTCGTTTATCAAGGGGCCATAACTCCACCAAATAAAGTCTGCTAAAAGTGAAAAGCTGAAAAATGTCTTACAGTAACACTTTACACAACACAGTGAAATTAAAAGGTAAGGCCAATTCTTAAGTAAAAAGGACTAGAATCAGTAGAGATTTATTGGGGTAAATCTTACCACATGATTGGTTGGGTATCCCTATTGTCATGGAAGAGGTGACTGTTGCATGGTTACCACTATAGCCATGGTGATGCTGCTGTACCTCCTCCTTTATATGTCTGTTTAAGCCAACTAGTTTACTACTGGATAAGTCAACTGGATTCTCAAAGCTGCTCTGAGCCATGTGGCCCTTTAGATGTTGCTGGGCAAGGTTAATCCCGCCCAGACTGGGTACCTGGGCCCGGAGGTGCTGCGGACTGTACATTGTCTGAGCGTTGCCGAGCAGGTAGGAACTGTCCCCGTTGGAGGTTGGAAAGCCGATCGGATGGCCATTGGGAGTCGACTGGGAACAGGAGAGTAGCACCTCAGTATTGGCCAAGTGATCCGATCCTACACTATAGCCATACGTATCCTGTAAATATATATTATATGTATCCTGTAAATATATATTATATGTATCCTGTAAATATATATTCTATAAATATGAAATATATATGTATCCTGTAAATATATAATATATGTATCCTGTAAATATATAATATGACACTGTATATTACAAATGTATATGCATAAGGATACATGTCATATTACAGGGATTTCTCTGAAGCTAAGCCATCTATGTAATAGAGTGAATCTGTCTTGCATTGTTTTTTTCCTAGTTTAAACACAGTATTTCATTGTATTTATATAATACTTTTTTATTATCCGTGTATTATAAGTTACACGGATTTTTGGCAGGGTATACGGGATGGTATGACCCTAAAGGGTTTCGTATTTCCTGAGGCCGATAAGGAAATACGAAACCCTTTAGGGTCATACCATCCCGTATACCCTGCCAAAAATTCGTGTAACGAATTTANATATTGGTTTTTGTACAGTTCTCCATCAACTTTTCTGTTGTCAAGATAAAAATGGCACAGTACTTCATTTAGTTTCGTTTTATCAAATTCCTTGAACTGTTCTCCCTGATTCTTTTCTTTTAAATACGTCCTCAGCATGTTTGCCACTCGTCTGTTCAACTTTTATGTGTTTTGTGGTACATAGTTTGCCCTTTTAGCGAGTATTTCCTTATCAGTATGCGAAGCGAAACGTTTTGCAATTTTGTAAACAGCGAAGCAGACCACGAATGCGAGTAGTTTCCCGTTGCCCTGCCGCAAGATACAAAGACACGTGACCCGTATACCCCTTGTAAAATCACGTGATTCCACCGTATTACTGCTGAGAATCATGTGACATGACCGTATACCCCCCGAGATTTTCGTATACCCCCTGAGATTTACGAATGCAGTTTAGTACACTGTAGTTTTTTACCAATAAGATTCTTAGATTTTTCTCAAAGGGGTAATAATACACTATCCATGCTTGTAATTGTCTAAAATTAAAGAAACAACACCTTACAAGTAGCGCTACTTATCTATAAGCATAGTGTTACAATGTATCCATATAGATCTTATCTATAAACATAGAATTACAATGTATCCATATATGCAATGTATCCATATAGATCTTTTCTATAAACATAGTGTTACAATGTATCCATATATACAATGTATCCATATAGATCTTTTCTATAAACATAGAATTACAATGTAGACATAGTCTCTTAACTCAGTATTATACTGTAACCATACTTATATACTTGTCTATTAAACTACAGTATTAAAATGTTGCCCTAGTATTACAATGTATCGGATCCATAATGTCTAAAAACATACATTGTAGCCATACTTGTCTATAAATATAGTATAAAAAATCATCAATTCTTGCACAGCTTTATGGGCATAAAACATAAACACATACACTGTAGTTCATTGTACATGAATCAGTTATTTAAGGTGACTACCTGGTATACTGGTCTAGGAATATTTGGTAGTTTTATACCTAATGACAGTGCATGTGTAAAAATAAATAAGTCACCTACAGCATGGATATATATACGTAACATACATACAGTTTCTGCCTGAGCGTGTACACCTTCATCAGACCAAGATTAGACTAGCATCAACTAACTGTAGCATTGATTTTTGATCAGTTTTAATCGCACATTTTTTCCAGGTCATCAATAATTTGACCTATCACATGACTAAGAATTTTATTATTCAATTATATCCACAGATTTTCATTCAAATTGATAGTCACAAGATGGCTGTGTCATTTCCACGAGTTGTTGTTAACCCAATTTTGGCACAAAACTACCTAGAGTAGACTTTATTGACCAATGACAAGGATTGTTACTCCTCGCGAAACATTCAACATTAAATGTGAAGCAATGAAGCCAGACAAAAACACCTACACATTTTGTGTATATACATACATTTGTATATCTAGCCACCATTTAACAAGTAAACAGTTTTTCTGGAAGTGCTTGTCTCCTTTTACGGGAAAACCCCAGAATGGGTACCCTGTAACCTCAAACCTTTGGTGTGATTACAACCACATGCAGATACACTACTTACAAGAAAGTGGATACAAAGGCATTTATGCTTTATAAATGGTATTTCTGTAGAGCTGAAAAAAAGTAAAAATAAAAAGACAGTTTCAATGACAAATAGCTGTGATCATTTGTGGACGGATTGGTGGAGTGGTAAACACTCGGGCCTTCCACGCAGGCAGCCGGGGTTCGATCCCCGAAGTTGTCGTACGCATGGAATATTCAGAGAAAGTATTTTTCTCCTGCCCATGCACCTCCAACAACCAAATTGGAGTATAAAATGGTCTGGGGTGGATGTTGCAGTATCTGTGCTGTAGCGTTCAAGTGAGGTGGCACTATAAATGATACCATTGGAAGCACGCTTATATAATTACGGTCCCACTAGTACTACAAGCAGAACACATTACATCTCCAGCACACACACAGACATACCGTACACACATGGGGAGATATAAGCCAAGTGGCATAGGACTAGTAGTAAGCACTTGATAAGGCAGCTCCTGCGAATTCCTCATAAAAAATGTATTGATTAATGTATATGCTTATTGTATTAATTGTATATCTATGCATTGTAAGCGCTTTAGAGTGGCTTATGATAGCTAGATAGGGCGCTATATCAAATATCAAATGTTGTTGTTGCTGTGTATATTTACATAGAACTTTGTCTC
This sequence comes from Mizuhopecten yessoensis, assembly GCF_002113885.1. Taxonomy (NCBI): domain Eukaryota; kingdom Metazoa; phylum Mollusca; class Bivalvia; order Pectinida; family Pectinidae; genus Mizuhopecten; species Mizuhopecten yessoensis. The sequence continues at coordinate 38,966 of NW_018407074.1, forward strand.
CCAAAGTGCAGTGAATGAGATACCCGCATATACAAGGAGAACTACGTCCGTAATTTTTCCCACAACTCCATGCATGCAGGTTAGCAATAGTTAATTAGATATCTTAAACAATCTAACTGGTATCATTTAATTAGGCAACAACCTTTTTGAAAAATGAAACTTTTACATGTTCTCTACAACTTTGAAGATGTCTGAAAGATTTGTGGAAGTACATGTACAGAAGCTTGTACTAAAGTACATAACCAATTATGTTGAGCTATGATTCTGCAAGGAATAAATATCTTGGAACGTATTTTCGAAACACACATTGACAATCTACACTTTACTTTGTTTGACATATGCATGCTGTCACACATGTCAATGACCTGAATACCAGTAATATGTCAGGTGACAATTTATTTTGCAGTATTTGCATTATATTTGCATTTACATATAGGTATAGGAACCAGCCACCTAGAGAAAGTATTACTATTCCATCAAAGATACTTTGTATGGGGATCAATTTCTTACGAAAAAACTTTTCCAGAAGAATGTATATACCTCCATCTTATTAAAAGGGCAAGGATATATATTAGGATAGAAGTCTGTTGTCAGTTTATAAACACTTCACTGTATATAGCCAAATAAATACTGGATATATACTTCTATAATTAACTGTACTGTTTGCAGTTACAGTCTGTGATTGTTACAGAAGATTCTCACTTGCTAAGAGGATGATGATCGAAGGCTTATGTCAAGTATAGAGTTCTGCTGTCCTTATATAATCAAACAAAAGGAAGGGTTTTCATTGATCACAGACAGTTAATTATATATACGGAATGGTTTTAAACAGGTAACGTTAATGGATTATTCCGTTTCTTTTTAAGTGGAAGTCATTTTTGTAGTTCTTAGCTTCTATTCACATGACAATGCAAAATCTAAATTGAACTAATCTATCATAAATAAATAAAGGATATTTAGTCTATAGGTACAATTGTACATGTATTTGGTATAATTTCGAAAATTCTGATTTTGGTTCTCTGCAATGTATTTCCCCCAAGTTCTACTGCCAAAGGCCCCATTTCCAAAAAAGTGAGGGAAGAACTCTGGACATACGTATTTTTATAAAATTTCATTAAACTCAAGTAGTATTATTTATACAAAATTTTATGTATACGGTAATGGAATGTAATTATATCAGATGTACTTTGTAGTTTCTATATTTTAAGCCCATTAACAACGACATTGTCATAAAACCAGTTTATGGCATAAATATCTTTTCATAATTTAAAAAAAAATATCTTCACCATTGAATACAAATCATATACATGCATATATACATATACATTATAAGGTCAAATGTACATTTATAGTTTTGGCGTGGATCCACCGTCCCGATTTTCACATATTTTTTTGTAACCTTATAGTAACTAGACCCTGGGAACTCGTCTTGTCATTGCTTTTCATGTACTACTTTAGATAAATCACAAAATGTTTAACTGTAATTTTCAAAAACACCTTCTATTAATAATTGCAGACAATTAGGTTATCAGAGAGCGCAGTGTAAACAAACCTGCGTACACAGTCTAGATGACTGTTGGTGAAGGGACAAGGAGCTGGTTGGATTCCGGAGATAAAGTTTAATGTGTTACAAGGTTGGTGAACCGACACTGGAGCTTGGTGGTTACACAGGACTTGCGTTTGTGTTTGTACATGGTGGTGGTCCTCATACCATGATTTTCCACTTTCAGTGAGGAATGTGTCAGTTTTTTCCTTCCAAAAGTTTATGTTTATATCTTGGGCTAACAGGTTGTTCCTTGAACTAGTACCGTATATATATATGTAAAGTGTCCTTTCAAGCTTTTTTACAAGATACAAAAGTGTTTAAAACCTTAAATATTGACAATAAATTTTACTGAATTCACCACCGATGGATTTTTTTGTCATATAACATACACACAGGTGCTTTAAAGTTAATTGTATAAATTAATATGTATCAGCGTAACGACTAGCTGAAATACTTATTAACTTAGGATCAGTAGCCACTGCTCATGATTTCTTGATCTGTTCGATTTGGGTTTAAAGCTTTATAAAATTACTATGCATTCTGATTGGCTTACAGCCACACCCAGAGAGAGGCCATTTTTCCTTATCCTATATAAAACAATTCATAAGACTGTTCACCAAAAAAGAAGTTATTGGTATAGAAATATTTAAACTATATAGTCATTGATGGCATAACAGAAGATATTCTACTCAAGTATATATTATAAATTGTGAACAATGACCATGAAATATGTGACATAAAATAATAACTCCACGAAAAGACTGAAAATTGGTAATGTGATCTGAATCAAATCAAGTGAAACTGAATTGGAATCGGACAGTAAAGGAACTGAACCAAATATAGACTGAAATCTACATGTGATAGCTATATAGCCACAATTCAATTTACATACAATATCTTCAATCATTCATGCTAAACACATATTTGTTTTCCAATTTTACTAATGCCCAGATTTCAGTGGCTCTATATAATTTAACTGCAGTCTGCACATAATCTGGAAATCATATTATTTTTTTTATTTTTTTTAATATTATTGGTCATAAATAAAATATTAATAATGATAGACATAAATTAAGAAGTCTAACTTCTCGGTACAGAAAACAAGAGGCCCAATGGGCCTGCATTCTCACCTGGTATTAATCCCACACTTGTAATCTTAAAAAGTGGACTAAAATACAGCTAAAGGCAGAATATCAGTGTTTGATTCATAAGAACCTATTGAAAGATTTAAACATATGACTGACGCCCATGACCTTGAATGTCGAACAAGGACATTAGGTTGAACAGAGTTTATCTTTTTCCAACCCAGCATGCTTCTAGCAAAATATCATTACCCTGGACCTTTTGGTTATACAGACCAAATCATTTAAAGATTTAAACATATATTGACCACTGTGACCTTGAATATGGGCAAAGGTAATTCATTTGAACAAACTTGGTAGCCCTTAATCCCAGCATGTTACTGGCCAAATATCATCACCTTTGGCCTTTTGCTTATTAAGAAGAAGTCATTCAAAGGTTTGAAATATATTTGACACCTGTGACCTTGAATATATGTCAAGGTCATTCACTTGAACAAACTTGGTAGCCCTTCATCCCAGCATGCTACAGGTCCAATATCAGTACCCTGGGCCTTTTGGTTATCGAGAAGAAGTTGTTTGAAGATTTTAAGACATTTTACCCCTGTGACCTTGAAAGTAGGTCAAGGTCATTCATTTGAACAAACTTGGTAGCCCTTAATTCATCCCAGCATTCTACAGGCCCAATATCAGTACCCTGGGCTTTTTGGTTATTGAGAAGAAGTTGTTTGAAGATTTTAAGACAATTGACCCCTGTGACCTTGAAAGTTGGTCAATGTCATTCATTTGAACAAACTTGGTAGCCCTTAATTCATCCCAGCATTCTACAGGCCCAATATCAGTACCTTGGGCCTTTTGGTTATTGAGAAGAAGTTGTTTAAAAGTAAAATATTGACGCCGGACGGACGACACACCACGGTATAAGCTCACTTGAAAACCTGTGTAAGATATGCCTGCCCCCTAGCCCCTGATATGGGTACGTAACAGAAACTGGTAGGTAAGTGAATCTTTAGAGGAAATATTGATGCCTGGTCTATCAATAGCAACGTTAACACCGACCTTGATATTGTCCTTCAGATCCTAAAATACAAATCAACTCATTTTAGGTATTTTCATACTAGGCTTGGTATAAACTTTGATGACAATCTGTTCCAAGTGTTATGAATGAAGCTGGTAGAGTTAAGGTTATGATAATCCCACAGATGAGACAGATAAGAGTAGAAATGGGTTAGCCTGTATACCCCCTCCCCTTTTAGGGGAGCATAAAAAGAAACCAAAATGTAGCATGAAATCCTAATAAAGAGTATTTAGATGTAAATATCAAGCAGGCTAAAGGTACAGTACAGTGTATATAATCCCCATATGATTTCATTGCTATCCTCTACTGCACAATTGGGGGTAATATATCAAAGGTTTCTGAATTCCCTTGGCTGTACTTGTACTTTGAACATCATCAGGTAGATTTTTTTATCGGAAATTAGAGCTTAATTACTTACATAAGGGTCATGGGTCATTTGAAAAAAAGTCAAATTTAACTTGTCAAAATACTACTTCAATAGGAATTTGAACAAAACACACAGGAAAACAAACTATGAATGAAGTTTAAGGACTTAAGGAAGATTTGATTATAGATAATTGTTTTCATATAGTGGTCCTCCTTGTTTTCAACCTCAAAACCTCTTGTGCTAGGCATATTCTGTCACATACATACAAGTATTTGAGTAACTTTTCTGCACCGTCATGTCATAAATCTTTTAAAATCAATTTGATCACCTTGATAACTACTAAATACTGCTGTCACACAACAAGAAAAGGTTTTGTTAAGGAGAAGGAATTAAATATTTTCACAAAGATACATGGAAGTATAAGACTTCTTTTATTGAAACATCTTTGTCTCCATTAGCAAAAGTCAAGGTCCCAAAAAACCTACACGGCACTTCTGTACACACATACAGCTACAACGTTTAGTACATGAGGTCCGGGGATCCCTACAGCTGTGACACACATGCAGACTCTGTAAGGGTTAGAAGGTTTGACACAGTTTCCCTGTAATACAGTTAGAGTGAGACAGTGCCAGGCTAGAGCGAAATCCAGGCCATGGGAAATGCTATGCATCATTTACCCTCAATTAGATTACCACAAGTCTATACAGATCTGTTGTAGGCTTTTTAGAAAGCTACATTTGTCGGGGTCAACAAGGTGGTTGTAAGTGTACCAGCATCCTCTCCAAGTGATCCACTGGGGCAGGGCAGCTCTCCAGGGGCACTCCTTAGTGTAAAGATATTCTGGACTTTGAAGTTCAATCCACAAATTTCTTGGGAAAATGTGCAACAACTTCATATATAAGTAAATATACTATATACTATATAACCAGTATATGGGATACCAGTTGTACTGTGTATATAGCTTAAACAATTGACTATCAAATGATAGAGTTTACTATATATAGCCGGATACAACGGGGCAAATAGGAAATTGAATAGACCAACATCTAAAAACCCAATGGACACTGAGACCATGTTTGTTTTGCCCATTATATTACAATAATTGTATTACTATTTTTGTGTAATTAGGAAGCGAGGATATTACCTTTCCTGGTGTGAATTATTGATGTTTCTGATGTGGGCTGGGAATTTCAGTGTTAAATCACTGCTGTGTTTACTAAGCTTGAAACATAATTAGTCACCCATCCACTGTCTATGAATATCAGATTTTGTGTCGGTGTACCCTGTCATTACAGTTCTGTAGCCAGATCTTACAACAGGATGCCTTCTTTAACAATTTTTTATGGAAAATCCTAGTCAGCAGTAACATACTAGGAAAAGGATTTTCTGTACTGAATGTATTTTAGTAAATAAGAAACCAATTAACATAATCAAATTTGAAAGGACTCATTTCTTTGTTGAAATGAAAATTCAAGTTTACACTTAATAAAACAAAATCCTCAAAATAGAAACACATGATCTTAGGAACAAAATCTAAAATCTTATAAAATTTCTATGTATTCACTCCATTACTTAAATCAGTATCACACTTGTTCCAATTTATAAATTAATCATTAACAGCGGTTCATCATTTTCATTTACATTTGCTAAACAATTATAATTACCTACCATATTAAAATAGGAGTTGCATTATAGGACTACTATTTAACAATTACCTAAGTGTACCAAGTTAAAATCTGAGTTATATCTACCAAAGTCAACTAAGAGTAATATAACAGTATATAAACCTGCAATGATTTCAACATTTACATCACTATATTTAAATCTATCAAAGTCACTATGAGTTATGGTTGAGATCAATATATTAACCCACTAAAATGAGATGTAAGTTTTATGAAACGACTGAGAAATAAACCAACCACAATATACATGTATATAATCCCACCAAGGTCAGGTGTTAGTCATTAGACCCCTAATTTACCCCTTTATTTATCTAGCATACCATATTCACTCTGATGAGCTGTATAGGTTCAAGGTAATAAAGAACTGAACTGAACTACAATTAGGTGCAAATGGCGCTTAAATATGACCTTAAATGGGGGCGGGGCGCTTGTTAAGATAACAATATGCGAGTTATGATAGAACAAGTCGTGCACCTACAATCAAATCATTCCAGTACGGCTGGAGGTTTGGATTTCCAATGTTTCATCCACTTTCGTGCAAAGTCCAGTCATGATCACTAGTAGGGCTGCAACGTATTTTGATACGCATACCTCACATCGACATGATACATATCGCAGTATATATGATCCTTACAATACAATATGCATCACTATGGTATTTGCTTCAAAAGGACAACCTCATAATGATTTAGTGCAGGATTTCATCAGGTTTTCCAAATATATTTTTCTATGTTTTCTAGTACTTTTGGGTACGAATGCGCAGTGGACTACGTCTTAAACTGAAGGATTCCAAAAATTGAAGTACACTTTTTAGAGTTTGATAATTCAGTACTGTTAATTAGTATATCACAATACAGGCAAACAAAACAATATGATATGATACACAAGAGAGTACCGCAATATGATACAATAGGATATATTGTTGCAGCCCTGATCACCCTTCTTCAATCTCAACTTACTAGTAGTAGTTCTGATATTATTTCAAATCCTCTTGGAAAAAAAGGGGGGAGGGGGCACTAATTATCGGGAATACCAAAAAATATTAAAAACCATAGTCAACTGTGATTTAGAAGATCACTATACATATTATCCTACAGAAGTCAACCGAGTTATATATATAAGTTTTAGGAGATCACTATATCAACCTATCAAAGTCCTATTTTGGTAGACCATCATATAATCATGACAAATTCAGCTGTCATGTACCTGATCACTACGAAAGACCACTCAGAATTATGAGATAAATGAACCATCAAAATCAGCTGTGAGTTATAGTTACAAGATCACTATATATAAACATACAGAATTCAGTTGTGATATCACTTTATAAACCTACTAAAATCATATGCGAGTTTTGAGACTACTTATATAAAGCATGCGCATAAGCCACCTAAATTCTGCTCAGTTGTAATTTATGAGATAATCACATAAACCAACCAAAATCAGTCGTAAATTATAGAAATTCATTAAGGGAAAATGATAATGATATAATTGTAGTCGGGCAGGTGACCCAATACCTTTTCTGGTCGCATCGAACCCGGCAATCAAACTCCAGATGTCTTAGTGAAAGACCAGTGTGTTATATCAACTGCACAACATGACCAATCCACTCTAACTTTCATTTTATTAAAAATCTTATGAAGAACAAACACAATATATATAAAGATGGTACAAATTTATTGTCAAAATCAATGAAAAATATGAAAATGTAGTAAACATAGATAAACTGCATTCTTCTCATTATTAGTGCTGGAGGCTTTTTAATTTTCGATAATTTGAAATCTAGTTTCTGTTTTAGGAGAAATTGCTATCAATTTTATATAACTCATAACATTACACAATCATTCTCATTTACAGTACATGCAAACTACACAATGTATTTCTTATCATTTATTCTCCTTCTCTAGCTCCAGTCAAAGACAGCATTGTACCCTCAGGGAGACATCAAATGTCAAATCATAACAGCCCATACAAAACTATGTAGCTTGTGTTGGTCCTCTGATAGCACTGGGTACACAGCCTAGTGCAAGGCATGTTAGCTAGCTTTTGTGCAAGACATCACCCTCAGACAATGTAATCTGTCAAATTTAGCCATACTGAAGATTACATGAATGGATATGTCAACAGCTGGTCAAGATATAGTTGTATTGCCCCCCCCNGAATCTTGGTGACAATGGATTATTTTTCAGTGCAGGGGTTTGGAGATAATTGTGCAAAGCATTGAATCTATCATTTTCAAATGTTGAATTTGGAATTGGTGAATAAATAACTCATTAGTTTCGCAACATTTACCAGATCATTACAATGTCGCAGTATATTTCAGTATTTTTCTCAAGTATGCTGTTCCTACTGATGATTGTAATTGTTCAGTGTATTGTTGTAAATAATATTCGTACACATATACAACAAACTTACAATACACATTTTAATTGTTAAGTTGGTAATTGGATTGTTTTTTTGGAATTTGGGAATACATGCAGCGATTTCAGCCCAAAAATAAACTCTTGAATATGCATGGTTAGAACAATGTAAGCTAGACATCTCTAATGTAATAAAAGTTGTTTTGTAATGTTTTATTCTGGAAAGAAGAACCTTAACATTCATAAGAATATATACATGTACAAGGTTGTCTATAATTGATTACTTTTAAGCAGTACAACATACCACTGACATCAATAAAACAGACAATCAATTGTGAGACATTATATTTCTTATAACCAGTAATTTCATATTCTGTTAACAACATTCTGTTTTACAGCCAAAAACAATTATTGCTTCGCAAACAAAAAAGTACTTCAATTTCCCAAAAGGATGAAATTTAATATTTTCAATTTTCATTAATTCAAAATTTAATACTTTATTTTCCTAACTCATGCATGCAGGCACAAGTTGTTGCCTAAATTTAAGAAGAAAAACATTGCTTAATAAACTGAATACTATGTTGAATAAGCCTGAATGTCCTTTGTTTAAGGTTACAGAAGTTAAATTTCACAGGTACCTATAACTATCTTGTGAAAGTCTTGGACATCTTTTTAACACTCAAAACAACTCGTAATTGGAATGACTGAATACTTTAATACCTTGAATTTAAACAGAAACTATCGATATGATATCCAATAACTGCTATTCACCATAATTATACTTATCAATCAATAATTGATTTCACACTTTCTATTATAGTACATATATAATCTTTAAATATCTTCGACGTCTGGTGGTTATCTGTATTTTGTACATATGTAGTATGCTTTTGAAAATTTCATGGTAATTAATATGAAAATATATTTAAGAAATCATTGATAAGATTAATATAATAATTTTAAACCAAATAATATTTATATTATCTACAACGTAACGAACATCATGATTCATATTTTGTGTTTTACTGACAATACTTAATTTGCTAAACACTACAAGTCAACAGTGTGTTGCATTTAGACCGTTGACGGTTGAGTACTGAACAAAGACCTCCTTTTCTTAGTTGTCATAGAATATTCCCACGCCCCTGACCTTGCAACAAATGGGGTCCCTGTTCATACCACTGAAAGGCTTGTACTCACGTCTATTATGGCCGGGAAGGATACCATCCTTAGTCTAGTTTCCGCACAATTCAAGTGATTTGTTTACAAGTTTACAATATCATTGTACATGATTCATTATAACAGGTTCACCTAAAATCTTAAATTTATCTGACTTACCTGAGGAACGAATAACTGTCGTTCATTCATTTTGATATCACAGCTTCGTCGATTAAACATCCGAGTTTGTTGAAATTAAAGTATTCATAGTGCTTGCCGCTTACTGACAATATTGCTTCTACTTAGGAAAGTCTTTTGAAGTTTACTCTAGGTCTCAAGTCTAAGACACACTTTCCTTCAAAGCATCAAACTGTCATATTCACCACCACGTTTGTTAGCTAAGGAACCATGCTGCTGAAATCAATTACAGGTCTACTATTGGCGTACATTCGCATGAGAAAGTCTGGTTGTAACGTAACTCGAAAACTAGAAAGAAACACCCGTGGGAAAACACATTTGCATCCTGATACCGTGAGAACAATAGTCAATGGCTGTTCTATTATCCTCCCTGGTAATGCATTTGGTAATAAAAGTGTCAGTATCGCTCTATACAGTACGGAGACAGCATTCAAGTGAAGCAACCTCCTCACCCAATAATGCTTATGCTTTATTTATAATACCTGCAGAAAAGTGAGCACATGTATGAAACATAATAAAACACAATCACGCGCTGGGGGTTAACGGAATAGCCAATGACCGGTTTTGATTGGTAGATGCCATTTTTGGGGAGCAGGTGTTCCCACGAAATCGCTTTTGCGGTCAAATAAACCCGATAAAGGGGGCTACGTGAAAGGGCAAAGAGTACCAGATAAAAATCTTGGTAAATTTGTCGTGAAAAGATATTCCTTCCACGTTAGTTTTCAAGTGTAAGTCGGGGTTGCAGCTGTTTCAGAAGGAAAGCAAATATTACAACCGAACACTGCAACTTTCAATGTTGTCATTACAGTCCCTACCGAGTTTGTGGGGACGAGGCGAAAACAGACATCATCCCTTGGCAGCCCTCCGACACACGGGGTTATCCATTGCCCTAGATTCAAAGAAACCCTTAAACACATGTTTATAACAAATCTACTTACCGAAAATCGTGATCTTTGCACGTTCTTTTATCAGTGTTGCTGATCCACATTCGCTTTGTCACCGGATCTGTAATGTTTTTATCTTGTATCCAGCAACCACTGATCACTGCATGTCAGATTCCTAGACGTTTATGACATTAATACTTTACACATTTCTTCAGATTATTTTTATGGAAAGACGCGTAACAGAATAAAGAGCTTAACGTTAATACCAGTACATCTACTCAACTGAGTCTCTGTGGAATCCCGATTTGTTTTCATTCAGTCCACTGTATTTTGGTCTTCCAAATAGCACCTTTGTAGTTGTTCGTTTTTCACTTTTGCTCAGTCACTAATAAGGCGAAATTATTGTAAATATGCCATCACCGGCTCTGTATCTTCCACGTGAGATGTAGCCGATCTTATTTTATACTCAAAACACAGGTCCCAAGTTTTAGAACTTTGCACAAGATGGCGATTGTTGTTGAATATCGAGCTTCGTCCCTCTTGCCCTTCAGGAGTACCAATGAAGTTTATTAAGTATCTGGCATACGAATAGACAGACATAAGAGAACTATGACATTGAAACAATGCAAACTGAATAGACAAGAAGGTTATTCTAACCGGGCTGAATAGGAAAACTAGAATTTATTTTCATATTTTCTGAATGGCATTTTCCCGCTCCCCCTGTCGTGAACCCCTGGGAAATAGCTCGATGTTAGACGCGAGTATATTGATGATACAGTAGTAGCAGGGGCGAGTCATTTGACAATCGATAAATATGGCGGAGAGGAAAACGAATTGACCACACTGAAAAAACGCGTACAGATTGTTTGTGTGTTTAATGTTAAATATAATACCAAGAAGATGTCAGAAGTACAAATCAAACAATCGGACGTAACAGGAAATTCAAATGATAATATCAGCACTGCAACTGGTGACAACGTTGAGGAAATCCCAACAAACGTAAACAAGTCTGAGGGTTCGGAAGCACCTGAGGGTGAGGGGAAAACTTGTGACCAAAGCGCCCCCAAGTCAGGTAGCCTATATTGAAGCTAGCTGGTTCACTCGTATCCTGTTTTTTATCAGCTTAATTTGGCGATAACATATTCTGTTTTCTTAACGTAAAACTTATCCTACTTATTATAGATATACGATTTTTAGCGGACGTGTCAAGCCATACAAAGTGAACGGTTTCATCTTTATCACTGACCAAAGTTTTTCTTCAGTGCATGGTTCCTTCTGCAAAACTAGCATAAATCCTAATTCATTTTATTGTTGAATAAACTCTATAAATGTTTACTAATACGAAACATAAATATTGTATTCATATATGGCATATTTGCTGTTAAATCATCAAACGTTATATCAACATTCCATTAGAGTTTGTCATCATTATATGATCACATGATGGTGCTTTTATTTTTAATTGAAGGTTATGGTGTTTACATAATTTCAGAGTTGAATAATTAAGTTGAAAACATGTATGCCTTGTCTAAAATGTTATACTTGCCAGTGATTATTATAGAAATAAAAATTAATTAGTTTGATGGTGATATTTTCATTGATTATATATATATATATATAGGATTGCAAAGGATCAGAAAGTCAGAATATCCAAAATATAAATATTCATGTTGTGGCCGGGCTATAGAAGCATGATCATAATATACTGTCTTTCTGCTTTCAAATGACAGTCTACATAGTACAACATAATCCCATTAGATCAATGTTGTCATATTTGTCATATCTTACACAGTGAACTTTCTTGGCCAACCCCCTAATTTCAAGATTGAAACATGAATTTATATTATTTGGTCCTAAAATACATGCACATTTGCCATAGTTCGAGCCCACTGAGCATATATTTAGATGTACTACCAGTCATTTAGAGTGACACTCCGGTACATGTACAAGTATATATATGCACACATTATCAGTCAATGTTTATGTACATTCCATGTACATGAAAAGCAGAAAACTTATTAGAGAAACTCATTGATTTTATCTCATTTCACATAGTATGATATGGGATGCATGTTTTCTTCAGATCAATATTTGTGACTAGGTTGCTACAATACATATTTGTGTGTGTAAGTGTTTATATATGATTTTCTGATATATGAATGTTATATAGAATGTACTATAAAACAACTTCCTCAACCTGTTAATCTAACATTTGTTAGTTTAAGTTCTTTCTAAAGGTATATAAGTTTATTATTAATTATAAGCCACATAAGTTCACTTTACTTCAGCAGTATATATATATAAATATATATAATGTAAAAAAGAAAAAGTCTCAACAACGAGTCTTTAGTACTTTCGACCTCTTCTAGGAGATTCTTCAGACTGTTTATTTGAAGTAGATGTTGTGACGTCATAAACAATGACGTCTCAACATCTACTTTAAATAAACAGTCTGAAGAATCTTATAGAAGAGATGAAAGTACCGGTACTTAAGACTCGTTGAGATTGTTTCTTTTTACATTATTTCTTCGTCCGTAAGGATAATTTTTCTGCTTTTATGATATATATCTATATAGTAATGCATATTTCCTTATATACATTTTTTCACTGCAAATGTAGCTTATTTAATGATTTACATGCATCTTGTAGGGAAGATTGATTTAATGCTTGGTGTGATAGCATCAGAGGATGCTTTTATTTAAACCAATATAGCTCAGCACTATCTGATAAATAGAAACATGAATGAGAGCATTTGTGCATGCAGTGTATCATAGAAGGGGATCTATAACAATTCTATTAGAACTGACCCATATGTCATCTATATGCTAATATGGATTCTTCCATTGTTTATATATTATTTAGTGTTGCCTTGAGTAAAAGTCTTGATGTTCACAGCTACAACTTTTATATGCTCCATTAAGATATAAGGCTGGTGTAGTACTTGTAACTGGGAAATAAATATGTAACTGTTAACCTGCAATGCCTTTCAGTGAACCATCATCAATCACTGCATTTGTCGTTGTCATAAATTAGATTAGATATTATGTTATTTGAATTGGTTACATTATATTTTTATTTTATCTTCAGAAATAATATTACAAGCAGCTTGTAGTGAAAAAGAAGGAAAACAAACTCAGACATCTGGAAAGACACAGGAGTCCGACTCTACATGTGGTGCTACAGATCTAAAAGTAGGAGAAGCTGATTCTAAATGTGATGTGACAGACAATACTGACAGTTTTAATTTAAAATGTGATTGTGATGAAGACAACCGGACAAATAAAACTGACAATAGCGATGGACAAACATCTTCATCCAGTTCTACCACACCTATAGACAATATTGATGAATTTTTGACAGATAACAGCATTGACAGTCAATTTAGTGATAATAATACAAAAGATGAAAACTTGAAGGTAGAGTTGCCTCCCCTGTCAGCAGAGGCACATCCAAAAACAGAAACTGAGATATCAGAGTTAAATGAAGCAGGAGAGGGGGCCAGTGCTTCACCTTCCTCGACAGATGGAAATGTTTACCATGTAAAGTGGATTGCCTATAAAAACAAGGAAATACCTACAATAACACAGAACGAGAATGGACCCTGTCCCTTGATAGCTGTCATGAATGTGTTACTACTGAAGTGTCAAGTTCACCTGCCTCCGAACACAGAAGTTATAACACCTGATCAGCTGATGACCTATATTGGCAATTGTATTCTTGAAAATGCACCCAAAACCCAGGTAAGGCACAAGCATGACAACTTCATTAAATAAATGGCATTGTCCTAGTGTATTATATGTATACATAAAGGAATACAAAATGTACCATGCTGAAGGGTCCTACAATGATATGCTTATAAGAGATTTAATGCACCGTTTGTTTTTAATCTATAAACATTTGTATTAATTAAATAATTTGTTGAACAGAGATTTATTACTTCTAGAATACTACATATTATTAAAATAAACATAAGTATCTGTGAAATAACATAAAACAGGAATATATATTTTTTGCATGACCAAAAGAAGATGTCGAAAAAGAGATTTAAAATTTACCAAAACTTAACTGATAAGCAATTCAAGGACTGCAATTAATGCACAATTTGGATCATATTAAAGATAAAAGTGTGTTATAGGAAGTTAGTTCTGAAAGTTAGGGACTAAATCAATCTTGTTCAGTTACTGGATATAATTTCATAGGCATTAATGTGTTATGATTGAACTTTTTTTTTTGTATTCATGACACAGAGTCGCAGTTTCATACCCAAATGTAAGAAGCAAAAGGTCATTTATAAAATCACTGCAATACATGCACCTGTATGGAGCATAACTTTTGAACTACCTGAACTACCTGAAATTAGGTGGAACACTTCATACATGTCCAATGTACTTAAATTGGTATGTATTATGACCAGGTGGTGTGCACATATATACCACTTGCAGGTCCAAATCATCATGGTCAAGATAAAAAAGCTATTGTTAAAGGTCATATTACTACAACGCTTAACTATACCATGGTCGTAACCTCTGATCTACTAAAATTATTTTGTGAAACTTCATTAATATGTATATCTTGCCAGGACAGTTTGCTTTCTGCCATACACAGGTCAAGGTCACAGCAGAGGGTCACATGTCAAACCACTGCAATGCTTGCCAGAAGTTCATCTTTTGAACATTCTTGTTGGTATGTCAGACACCACAATCTGATCTGTTAAAAGTGAAAAGCTTAGGGGTTATGGTTTTGTCACTCAACTTTTTCTTGTCATAGAACATCTCTGTTTTGGAATTTGTAGGACACATCCGAGGCTGTGCAGCTAAATTACCAACAGAACATGCATGATGCCATGGCAGTCATACATAAACTACAGACAGGTCTGGATGTGAACGTGAGGTTTACAGGGTGAGTACAGCTTACCAGTGTCAGGTTTACAGGACACCAGTGTCAGGTTTACAGGGTGAGTACAGCTTACCAGTGTCAGGTTAACAGGACACCAGTGTCAGGTTTAAAGGGTGAGTACAGCTTACCAGTGTCAGGTTTACAGGGTGAGTACAGCTTACCAGTGTCGGGTTTACAGGACAACAGTATCAGGTTTACAGGACATAAGTGTCAGGTTTACAGGGTGAGTACAGCTTACCAGTGTCAGGTTTACAGGTTGAGTACAGCTTACCAGTGTCAGGATTACAGGACATCAGTGTCAGGTTTACAGGACATTAATGTGAGGTTTACAGGGTGAGTACAGCTAACCAGTGTCAGGTTTACAGGGTGAGTACAGCTTACCAGTGTCAGGATTACAGGACATCAGTGTCGGGTTTACAGGACATTAAAGCCAGGTTTACAGGGTGAGTACAGCTAACCAGCGTCAGGTTTACAGGGTGAGTACAGCTTACCAGTGTCAGGTTTACAGGGTGAGTACAGCTTACGTGTGTCAGGTTTAGAGGACATCAGTGTCAGGTTTACGGGAGATTAATGCCAGGTTTACAGGGTGGTTTACAGGGTGAGTACAGCTTACCAGTGTCAGGTTTACAGGACATCAGTGTCGGGTTTACAGGACATTAAAGCCAGGTTTACAGGGTGAGTACAGCTTACCAGTGTCAGGTTTACAGGACATCAGTGTCAGGTTTACAGGACATTGAAGCCAGATTTACAGGGTGAGTACAGCTTACCAGTGTCAGGTTTACAGGGTGAGTACGGCTTACCAGTGTCAGGTTTACAGGGTGAGTACAGCTTATCAGTGTCAGGTTTACAGGACATTAAAGCCAGGGTTACAGGGAGAGTACAGCATATCAGTGTCAGGTTTACAGGACATCAGTGTCAGGTTTACAGAACATTAAAGCCAGGGTTACAGGGTGAGTACAGCATATCAGTGTCAGGTTAACAGGGTGAGTACAGCTTATCAGTGTCAGGTTTAGAGGACATCAGTGTCAGGTTTACGGGAGATTAATGCCAGGTTTACAGGGTGGTTTACAGGGTGAGTACAGCTTACCAGTGTCAGGTTTACAGGGTGAGTACAGCTTATCAGTGTCAGGTTTAGAGGACATCAGTGTCAGGTTTACAGGACATTAAAGTCAGGTTTACAGGGTGAGTACAGCATATCAGTGTCAGGATAACAGGGTGAGTACAGCTTATCAGTGTCAGATTTACAGGACATCAGTGTCAGGTTTACAGGACATTAAAGCCAGGTTTACAGGGTGAGTACAGCATATCAGTGTCAGGTTTACAGGATGAGTACAGCTTATCAGTGTCAGGTTTAGAGGACATCAATGTTAGGTTTACAGCACATCAGTGTCAGGGTAACAGGACATCAGTGTCAGGTTTACAGGACATCAGTGTCAGGTTTACAGGACATTAATGCCAGGTTTACAGGGTGAGAACAGCATATCAGTGTCAGGTTAACAGGGTGAGTACAGCTTATCAGTGTCAGGTTTAGAGGACATCAATGTCAGGTTTACAGCACATCAGTGTCAGGGTAACAGGACATCAGTGTCAGGTTTACTGGTCATCAGTGTCAGGTTTACAGGACATCAATGCCAGGTTTACAGGATAAGTACAGCATATCAATGTCAGGTTTACAGAGTGAGTACAGCTTACAAATGTCAGGTTTACAGGACATCAGTGTCAGGTTTACAGGGTGAGTACAGCTTACCAGTGTCAGGTTTACAGGGTGAGTACAGCATATCAGTGTCAGGTTTACACGAAGAGTACAGCATATCAGTGTCAGTTTTTTTTGTCATCAGTGTCATGTTTACAGAATAAGTACAGCATATCAGTGTCATGTTTAGAGGACATCAGTGTCAGGTTTACATGACATCAGTGTCTGGTTTACTGGGTGAATACAGCATATCAGTGTCATGTTTAGAGGACATCAATGTCAGGTTTACAGGACAGCAGTGTCAGGTTAACAGGACATCAGTGTCAGGTTTACTGGTCATCGATGTCTGGTTTACTGGGTAAGTACAGCCTATCAGTGTCAGGTTTACAGGGTGAATACAGCATATCAGTGTCATGTTTACAAGACATCAATGTCAGGTTTACAGGACATCAATGTCAGGTTTACAGGACATCAGTGTCAGTGTAACAGGACATCAGTGTCAGGTTTACAGCACATCAGTGTCAGGGTAACAGGACATCAGTGTCAGGTTTACAGGACATCAGTGTCAGTGTAACATGACATCAGTGTCAGGTTTACAGCACATCAGTGTCAGGTTAACAGAACATCAATGCCAGGTTTACAGGATAAGTACAGCATATCAGTGTCAGGTTTACAGGGTGATTACAGCATATCTGTGTCAGATTTACAGGGTGAGTATAGCCTATCAATATCAGTTTTAGAGGACATCATTGTCGGATGTACAGAACATCAGTGTCAGGTTTACTGGTCATCAATGCCTGGTTTACAGGAAATCAATGTCAGGTTTACTGGATAAGTACAGCATATCAGTGTCAGGTTTACAGGGTGATTACAGCATATCTGTGTCAGATTTAGAGGAAATCAGTGTCAGGTTTCAGGGTGATTACAGCATATCAGTGTCAGATTTAGAGGAAATCAGTGTCAGGTTTACAGGGTGATTACAGCATATCAGTGTCAGGTTTAGAGGAAATCAGTGTCAGGTTTACTGGACATCAATGCCAGGTTTACAGGGTGATTACAGCATATCAGTGTCAGATTTAGAGGAAACAGGGTGAGTACAGCTTACCAGTGTCAGGTTGACAGGGTGAGTACAGCTTATCAGTGTCAGGTTTAGAGGACATCAGTGTCAGGTTTACAGGACATCAGTGTCAGGTTTACAGGGTGAGTACAGCTTATCAGTGTCAGGTTTAGAGGACATCAGTGTCAGGTTTACAGGACATTAAAGCCAGGTTTACAGGGTGAGTACAGCATATCAGTGTCAGGTTAACAGGGTGAGTACAGCTTATCAGTGTCAGGTTTAGAGGACATCAGTGTCAGGTTTACAGGACATCAGTGTCAGGTTTACAGGGTGAGTACAGCTTACCAGTGTCAGGTTTACAGGGTGATTACAGCATATCAATGTCAGGTTTAGAGGAAATCAGTGTCAGGTTTACTGGACATCAGTGTCAGGTTTACAGGGTGAGTACAGCATATCTGTGTCAGGTTTACTGGACATCAGTGTCAGGTTTACTGGACATCAATGTCAGGTTTACTGGATAAGTACAGCATATCAGTGTCAGGTTTAGAGGACATCAGTGTCAGGTTTACAGGACATTAATGTCAGGTTAACAGGGTGAGTACAGCTTATCAGTGTCAGGTTTAGAGGACATCAGTGTCAGGTTTACAGGACATCAGTGTCAGGTTTACAGGGTGATTACAGCATATCAGTGTCAAATTTAGAGGAAATCAGTGTCAGGTTTACAGGGTGAGTACAGCTTATCAGTGTCAGGTTTACTGGTCATCAATGTCTGGTTTACAGGACATCAATGCCAGGTTTACTGGATAAGTACAGCATATCAGTGTCAGATTTAGAGGAAATCAGTGTCAGGTTTACAGGGTGATTACAGCATATCAGTGTCAGATTTAGAGGGTGAGTACAGCATATCTGTGTCAGGTTTACTGGACATCAATGTCAGGTTTACTGGACATCAGTGTCAGGTTTACTGGACATCAGTGTCAGATGAACAGGACATCAGTGTCTGGTTTGCAAGAAATCAATGTCAGGGTTAACAGGACATCAGTGTCAGATTTACTAGACATCAGTGTCAGGTTTACATGACATCAGTATCTGGTTTACAAGACATCAATGTCAGGTTTACAGGACATCAATGTCAGGTTTACAGGACATCAGTGTCAGGTTTACAAGGTGAGTACAGCTTACCAGTGTCAGGTTTACAGGGTGAGTACAGCATATCAGTGTCAGGTATACAGGACATCAGTGACAGGTTTACAAGACATCAATGTCAGGTTTACAGGACATCTGTGTCAGGGCTCCATGACATCTGTGTCAGGTATACAGGACTTCAGTGTCAGGTCTACAGGACATCAATGTCAGGTTTACAGGAAATCAGTGTCAGGTTTACAAGGTGAGTACAGCTTACCAGTGTCAGGTTTTCAGGGTGAGTACAGCTTATCAGTGTAATGTCAGGTTTACAGAGTGAGTACTGCTTACAAATGTCAGGTTTACAGGACATCAGTGTCCGGTTTACAGGACATCTGTGTCAGGTTTACAGGACATCTGTGTCAGGGCTCCATGACATCTGTGTCAGGTATACAGGACATCAGTGTCAGGTTTACAGGACATCTGTGTCAGGGTTCCATGACATCTGTGTCAGGTATACAGGACATCAGTGTCAGGTTTACAGGACATCAATGTCAGGTTTACAGGACATCTGTGTCAGGGTTCCATGACATCTGTGTCAGGTTAACAGGACATCAGTGTCAGTTTTACAGGACATCAGTGTCAGGTTTACAGGACATCAGTGTCAGGTCTATAGGGCACCAAATCAGATTTAGGGGACAACAGTTTCAGGTTAATAGGGCACCAAATCAGATTTACGGGACATCAGTGTCAGGTTAATAGGGCACCAAGTCAGATATACCGGACATCAGTGTCAGGGTTATGGATGTCTGATTTACTAGGTAAGAGCATGATGTCAATATAAAAAAAAATGATACAGTTGCAGTGTGTGAAAATAGCTTAAGGAACAAATATTGATTCGATCTTTTCCTAGAAATATGTGAGGGTTCTTAACCTTTAGGCCTATAAATGACTTTGTTATTGCACAGCAGTAAATCATTGTGTGAATAAGATGAGGGTGATCTTTGGGAGCATTGCTTCATAGAGGTATACTGGTACTTGTAGTAATGTACAACGCCACTGTTTCATTGCTTCTCTAGATAGTCTTATAGGGTGACATGTACTTGATTGTATAATTTTAATGAATTAATATCATTTTGTGGCCTGTATAAATTGGAAGCTGACATATATAGTATAATATTTCTCTGTTTCATTAGTTATATCAAGTATTGTCTGTAGTTGGGGTAATTGATAAGTGACTTAAAGTGCATTGGTTGTTTGAAAGGTTACATATTTAAGTAAAGTGTTTGTCTCTCAGTGGGAGTGTTTTGAGTACATGTACATTTGTCCCTAAAAAGAGTGACTTTGTATATTTTGTGTATGCTGTAAACAAATTCAGGTACTCTATTTTCTTCTGTTATTGACTTTGAATAGACTATTTCTGTAATTAATTGGACTTACACAGTTTATAAAATAATTGAATTAATTAGAAAATGTCTCAATAGTGTTAAATTGAGTTGAATAGGCTTTTTCTCTCAGGAAGTGGCAGTGTTATTTCTCACTTCTCTTTCTCTCTAATGTGACTTACTCTATTTCACTGTAGGGTGAATGACTTTGAATACACACCTGAGTGCATCATCTTTGACCTACTCAGCATCCCGCTGTATCATGGCTGGCTGGTGGACCCTCAGGAAAAGGATTTAATCACAGCTATTGGCACCTGTAGCTACAATCAACTGGTAGAGAAAATAATTTCCCAACGCAGCTCTGACAAACCAGAAACTGTCACTGAAGGTTGGTAAAATAGCCTCCCCTGGTATCACTATTAAACGAGCATCAAAAGTCCTGATATTAATGGTGATGAAAAAAATGAAAATTAATTTGGGTACATATTCAAGATCATATAAAAATTCCTAGAGGGAATGTACTCAGTGTAGTACATGTAAACAAATAATAGAAACTCACACCTAATTTTATGCTAGTGGCATTGTCTTCAATGGAGAGAGCCAGATTGTACCCTGATAATAATTAGTGCTTTATCTATAGAAGTGTTTCTCAGTATCGTGATGAAATGAATTTGTTGAAAAGTGTTGTGATTGTTTGATACAAAATGCTTACACATCAGATTGAGTACACTTCTTACTATAAGATTACTATTGCTGCCTGTGGTATACAATATGTTATTGTCAATATCAGATTGTCAGTAAAGAAATTCAGTGAAGATTCAAATATACAGTCAGTGGAATGTCTGAACCGTTTTATGGCTTACATAGGCTAGAAATTATTTATGAGTATTGCTTTCTATACAAATGTGTTTTAAATATTTATCCATGTGGAAATAATCCCTTTAATCTCATGTTGTCATCTGCAGTTTCCTTTTGATAAAAAACTGATTGATATCTAAACTTCAAAATGATTTATTACTGTATGAATTTTTTTTGCTGAAATCAAAACAGAATATCAAATTGTCATTAACTTAAGGCTGCAGAAAGTCAAGTGTTTCGACGTAATGGCAATTCATTGTGGTGTGAATAATCCTCTGATTTATGTTGATGATCATATATAAAAAATTAAATATAAAATGTTTTAAATAAAAAATATTATTTCATTGAACTTAAGTTTTATAACTTGAAGGTAAATAGAAATATAACTTGAGGGTGAAACCTGAACATATAAAAGAAAATGTACAAATAAAAGTCCACAGCTATACATACACATAAATTACTGTAGTCTACCAAATAAAAAGTCCAAAGCTGAACATACACATACATTAATGTAGTCTACCAAATAAAAAGTCCAAACCTGAACATACACATACATTACTGTAGTCTACCAAATAAAAAGTCCAAACCTGAACATACACTTACATTACTGTAGTCTACCAAATATAATTTCCAAACCTGAACATACACATACATAACTGTAGTCTACCAAATAAAAAGTCCAAAGCTGAACATACACATAAATTGCTGTAGTCTACCAAATAAAAAGTCCAAAGCTGAACACACACATACATTACTGTAGTCTACCAAATAAAATGACCAACGCTGATCATACACATACATTACTGTAGTCGACCAAATAAAATGTCCAACGCTGATCATACACATACATTACTGTAGTCGACCAAATAAAATGTCCAACGCTGATCATACACATACATTACTGTAGTCTTCCAAATAAAATGTGCAAAGCTGAACATACACATACATTACTGTAGTCTACCAAATAAAATGTCCAAAGCTGAACATACACTTACATTACTGTAGTCTACCAAATATACCGGGTAATGTCCAAAGCTGAACATACACATACATTACTGTAGTCTACCAAATAAAATGTCCAACGCTGATCATACACATACATTACTGTAGTCTACCAAATAAAATGTCCAAAGCTGATCATACACATACCGGTACATCACTGTATATGAAGTCTAACAGTGATAAACCCTAACTTGGTATTAAGCCCACTATTAAATTAGGTTTCAGTTATTTTCTGCAGAATTTCACCTAAGTTATGCAAAGTATAGAATATGTTCTAGTTTTCTTTAGCAAAAACCAGTGATTCTTTGTCGTAAAGCAGCATCCATTATCTGTGTGTTGTCCATCCAACTTCTTTTAAGCTTACTCTCCCTTAAGTACTAATTGAATTTGACAAAATATGGGAGAAATGGATGTAATATGGCCTTTAAAAACACTACTTCTCCTGATGGACTTTATGAATTATCATTACACTTTCCAATGAATTCATCTAATTACAATTTACTATGTAATAGTGTTTAAACGTAATGGTAGACTCATAGACAATCACCATAAAAAAAACTATGTCATAGACAAAATTGAAAGGCTGATTATTTTGGGTTGATTATTTTTGAAGGAATCATCAGATTTTGTTGAAACTTGCCTGGTATAAACATACATTATACTACCATGTGCCTCACTCAAGGTTAGTGGCTAGCCAAAATCATGACTAATTAACGACTAACGAGGCTGCTGCAATCTGATCAATAATAATTGCATTTTATTACCCTATCATAGGTAACTTGCAATCAGTCTTCTACCTAAGCTGGTGTAGGCAACACATCAACTTTCGTAGAATGGTTATTGGTTATCAAAATTCTGAGGATGCAGGAGTTAACATACGTATGTTTTCTTTTGTATAGTAAAGCTTTGGTGTCTTATATTATCAATCACTGTATAAAATTAACACGAAGTATCTCGTTCGTCAAAGCAGAAAATGTCATGAGTCTGTTGGTGTTTATTGTTCATTTAGTGTATGGTCATATACTTTCAGTAAATTAATGCATTTTAAGCATGAGGGAATAAAACACATGGCCTGTCATACCATAGATTACATGATGTACGGTAAACCTTCGGTCAGTTCGAACAAAATTAAATAAATATTGATGAACCTGTTCGGATTATACAAAATTATGCTTCAGAAAATAAGCGTGAGTTCGAACTATCGGCAAAAAATTCGGCAAAGTGCAAATCAAGTCACAAACATATACCCGACATATTTTCTTCACCGGAGTATACCTCTATATATCCAATGTAAGGTCGATACGTAACAACGACGGCCTGGCATAGAACAATGGCACATTTATAAATGGGTAAAATGATAGTATATTATTTCATTTAATGTTAAATTGATCATTAAACTTTCTTCATTTCATGATCGTTATTGCGAAGCAGAGGCCCTTGTGTAGGCCCCGAAACAGTACACGTTTCATTTGTGACACAAAAGTTAAGACTACCTAGCTTGTATCAGAGACCTAAATATTGAGTCTCTGCGTGGTTAGGTTTAATTTGAATCAGAAACTATTGTGTATATTATTTCGTAATGAAAGGTCCGTTTAATAAATTGAAAACATAGTCTACATAACCTGTTGCGTTTACAAAGCGTTACTGTACAGTAAATATAGGTCTATATGTTAGTAAAATTAGGTCAGAACATCAACATGTCTGCTTGAAATTATAAGTGATATAGTCCTAATACCTACCAAACTTATTTGACACCTTCAAAATTACCCATTGCTAATTGGGACACCTGTGGATTGTTTGAACTTTGACATGAATGCTAATCACGTCACTCACCATGGCTGGGCGGCCGATTCCTACCGCGACATCGTGTCCTGCCCTACCTGGTGTGAGGCACACGTTTACAGGTAATCCCTTGATTGGCAATAATTAAGGGATGTCTGGTCGCAATAAAATAATCAAAACGCTTAGTTAACCCTGTATTTGACAACACACGGGCGATTTTTTAGCGTACAGCCATACAGCGTGACATCAGTTGGTACTGATCGCATGTTATTTATACATTGTCGGGGCCTAAGTTGAAATTGGCTGTCTCGTGCACGATGTATTTTCCAAACAATGATAAAAAAAAATGAATCAACGCTAAAACCTGTGACATATATTTATGGTTTGTCTGTCACAGCTGTACTGCAATGCTCACACATACAACCCATTACCCTAAACGTGTCTGTTGATCAAAGTATTGGCATTTTTCGGGGCCGATCGCAGCGAGCTTTCAATGGAGTTTGCCGAAAAAAAATCATACTTTACGTTTTCATTTGACAAGTTCGGACTATCCGAAATAAGGTCAATCAGAGTTTGAACTATCACTAGCTAGAAAATTATTGTTTTTATTGAAAAAGGTACGTGTTCGAACTATCCGCCGATTCGAACTGACCGGAGGGTTACCGTACTTAAATTTCATTTGATAGTGGTTTTCACAACATACCAGTAAACTTTGCATCAATCAGGAATATCAGGTATCAAGTATCACATGTACATAGACAGTTATTTGTGGTATCAGGTATCAAGTATCACATGTAAATATACAGTCATTTGTGGTATCAGGTATCAAGTATCACATGTACATAGACAGTTATTTGTGGTGTCAGGTATCAAGTATCACATGTACATAGACAGTTATTTGTGGTGTCAGGTATCAAGTATCACATGTAAATAGAGAGTTATTTGTGGTATCAGGTATCAAGTATCTCATGTACATAGACAGTTATTTGTGGTATCAAGTATCAAGTATCACATGTAAATAGAGAGTTATTTGTGGTATCAGGTATCAAGTATCTCATGTACATAGACAGTTATTTGTGGTATCAAGTATCACATGTACATAGACAGTTAATTGTGGTATCAGGTATCAAGTATCACATGTAAATATACAGTCATTTGTGGTATCAGGTATCAAGTATCACATGTACGTAGACAGTTATTTGTGGTATCAAATATCACATGTAAATAGACAGTCATTTGTGGTATCAAATATCACATTTAAATAGACAGTCATTTGTGGTATCAAATATCACATTTAAATAGACAGTCATTTGTGGTATCAAATATCACATGTACATAGACATTTATTTGTGATATCAGGTATCAAGTATCACATGTACATAGACATTTGTTTGTGGTATCAGGTATCAAGTATCACATGTACGTAGACAGTTATTTGTGGTATCAAATATCACATGTAAATAGACAGTCATTTGTGGTATCAAATATCACATTTAAATAGACAGTCATTTGTGGTATCAAATATCACATGTAAATAGACAGTCATTTGTGGTATCAAATATCACATGTAAATAGCCAGTCATTTGTGGTATCAAATATCACATTTAAATAGACAGTCATTTGTGGTATCAAATATCACATTTAAATAGACAGTCATTTGTGGTATCAAATATCACATTTAAATAGACAGTCATTTGTGGTATCAAATATCACATGTACATAGACATTTATTTGTGGTATCAGGTAACAAGTATCACATGTACATAGACAGTTATTTGTGGTGTCAGGTATCAAGTATCACATGTAAATAGAGAGTTATTTGTGGAATCAGGTATCAAGTATCTCATGTACATAGACAGTTATTTGTGGTATCAGGTATCAAGTATCACATGTAAATAGAGAGTTATTTGTGGTATCAGGTATCAAGTATCTCATGTACATAGACAGTTATTTGTGGTATCAAGTATCACATGTACATAGACAGTTATTTGTGGTATCAGGTATCAAGTATCACATGTACATTGACATTTATTTGTGCATAATGATTGCTATACACTTTGAGTGAGTGCAACTCTTCACAAATAACTACAGGAATGGCAGTTTGTAAAATTATGTACCGGTATGTGTGAATTAAAACTGATCTGGTCCATCTGGAGTATTTATTTATTTTATTATAAGTATGTGTAACTCTTCCTGGTATTTTGAAGGAAGCATTCCATTGAAGTTATATATTAGAATAGTGACAGGTTGTTTTTGTTGGAAATCAGACAATACATATATTAATGTAAACACATGATGCAAGCCAAGATTTTTATTGACGTTTTATAGCATTACTGTGTGAGTCCTTTTTGGACGGAGCAGCAGCCCAGTTAACCTACCATGGCTTGTGTGAACTGAACTCTGTTGTCAAGGAAAACCAACTGTGTGTCTTCTTCAGGAATAATCACTTCAGTACCATGTACAGACATCAGGTAGGTAAAGTTAAAACTTCTATACTTCAGTACCATATACAGACATCAGGTGTAAAGTTAAAACTTCTATACTTCAGTACCATATACAGACATAAGGTGTAAAGTTAAAACTTCTGTACTTCAGTACCATGTACAGACATCAGGTGTGTGTAAAGTTAAAACTTCTATACTTCAGTACCATGTACAGACATCAGGTATAAAGTTAAAACTTCTATACTACAGTACCATGTACAGACATCAGGTGTAAAGTTAAAACTTCTATACTACAGTACCATGTACAGACATCGGGTGTAAAGTTAAAACTTCTATACTTCAGTACCATGTACAGACATCTGGTGTAAAGTTAAAACTTCTATACTTCAGTACCATGTACAGGCATCAGCAGTGTAGAGTTAAAACTTCTATACTACAGAACCATGTACAGACATCAGGTGTAAAGTTAAAACTTCTATACTACAGTACCATGTACAGACATCAGCAGTGTAGAGTTAAAACTTCTATACTACAGTACCATGTACAGACATCGGGTGTGTAAAGTGAATACATGTACTTGTGTACTTCAGTACCATGAAATGACCAGGTGGATTAAATTTAGACTTCCATACTTTAGTAACATGTATTGGCACTTAACCCTTTCAACACTATAGACTATAATGGACTCATCCATATCAAGGATGGTAAAGTCTACTAAAGTTACATAGGGGTGAAAGGTAAAAGAGTGTTAAGTTAAACTTCCACTTATAATGCATGCTCTACCTACACGATCCTTGTTGTTTTCCAGAAAAATAAATTTTCCTTGGACCTGACTTTTTTTACTACCGGTAGTTGTGTTATGATTTAGCATGATGTATTTTAGTGAACACATGCAATTGATGCCTAAGCGGTGATGTTACACTTTCTTCGATTGGCTAATCTCTATTCCTGCAACCAATCAGTAATAAGGATACACTGTTAGACCAATTTCTCATCTTCCTATGAAATTAGTGACCACACTCATGAGCTGTATAACTCCCTGGATGGAATATAATGGTGTTGGATACCAACTTTGTGATGACATAATGACATTGTGACATCATGTTCCATGTCAGTTTTTTTATCCAATTCTGTATTTATGTTTTCATAATAAACAAAAAGATGGTTTCCCGAGCTTATTATATAAATATTACAGTGTGTGATAAAATGTCCAGCAAATTATAATGATTGATAATCATGCTTATTTACTTTGAAAATTCTCTCATAAGGTAATTTTAACTTTTGAAGAAGACAGTCAGTAAATAATGCTGTTACTATTTTAAAAACTAAAACACTGTCTTTTGAAGTTCACCTGTTTCCATTTGTTTTTAGGTCACCTGAGCTTTAGCTCAAGTGACCTATTGCTATCCGTTTTCGTCCGTCGTCGTCCGTCGTCCGTTAACATTTTACATTTCAAACTTAAAGTCAAGTTCTGCTGGGCCGATTGAACTGAAAGTTGGTAGGAATGATCGCCTCATGGTCCTGACAAAGTGTTGTTATTTTTCGGGTCGATCAGAAATCCAATATGGCCGCCACGGCCGCCATTTTGAAAACCTATTTCAAACTTAAAGTCAAGTTCTGCTGGACCGATTGAACTGAAAGTTGGTAGGAATGATCGCCTCATGGTCCTGACAAAGTGTTGTTATTTTTCGGGTCGATCAGAAATCCAATATGGCCGCCACGGCCGCCATTTTGAAAACCTATTTCAAACTTAAAGTCAAGTTCTGCTGGACCGATTGAACTGAAAGTTGGTAGGAATGATCGCCTCATGGTCCTGACAAAGTGTTGTTATTTTTCGGGTCGATCAGAAATCCAATATGGCCGCCACGGCCGCCATTTTGAAAACCTATTTCAAACTTAAAGTCAAGTTCTGCTGGACCGATTGAACTGAAAGTTGGTAGGAATGATCGCCTCATGGTCCTGACAAAGTGTTGTTATTTTTCGGGTCGATCAGAAATCCAATATGGCCGCCACGGCCGCCATTTTGAAAACCTATTTCAAACTTAAAGTCAAGTTCTGCTGGACCGATTGAACTGAAAGTTGGTAGGAATGATCGCCTCATGGTCCTGACAAAGTGTTGTTATTTTTCGGGTCGATCAGAAATCCAATATGGCCGCCACGGCCGCCATTTTGAAAACCTATTTCAAACTTAAAGTCAAGTTCTGCTGGACCGATTGAACTGAAAGTTGGTAGGAATGATCGCCTCATGGTCCTGACAAAGTGTTGTTATTTTTCGGGTCGATCAGAAATCCAATATGGCCGCCACGGCCGCCATTTTGAAAACCTATTTCAAACTTAAAGTCAAGTTCTGCTGGACCGATTGAACTGAAAGTTGGTAGGAATGATCGCCTCATGGTCCTGACAAAGTGTTGTTATTTTTCGGGTCGATCAGAAATCCAATATGGCCGCCACGGCCGCCATTTTGAAAACCTATTTCAAACTTAAAGTCAAGTTCTGCTGGACCGATTGAACTGAAAGTTGGTAGGAATGATCGCCTCATGGTCCTGACAAAGTGTTGTTATTTTTCGGGTCGATCAGAAATCCAATATGGCCGCCACGGCCGCCATTTTGAAAACCTATTTCAAACTTAAAGTCAAGTTCTGCTAGGCCGATTGAACTGAAACTTTGTAGGAATGATCAGCTCATGGTCCTGACAAAGTGTTGTTATTTTTTAGGTCAATCAGAAATCCAATATGGCCGCCACGGCCGCCATTTTGAAAACCTATTTCAAACTTAAAGTCAAGTTCTGCTGGACCGATTGAACTTAAAGTTTGTAGGAATGATAGACTCATGGTCCTGACAAAGTGTTGTTATTTTTCGGGTCGTTCAGAAATCCAATATGGCCGCCACGGCCGCCATTTTGAAAAACTATTTCAAACTTAAAGTCAAGTTCTGCTAGGCCGATTGAACTGAAACTTTGTAGGAATGATCAGCTCATGGTCCTGACAGAGTGTTGTTATTTTTCGGGTCAATCAGAAATACAATTTGGCTGCCATGGCCGCTATTTTGCTACTAAATTCTAATAGGCCGATCTCACTTAAAATTGGTCTAGGAATGATCAGCTCATGGTCCTGACAAAGTTAAGTTAACATTATACTATTTTTTACTCAAATTGGTACATATTTCAAAAAAAATAAAAAATACTGTAGACTCAGGTGACCGTTAAGGCCCATGGGCCTCTTGTTATGATACCTGTCACATACAGGTTACAGAATCGAAGTGTATAATGGGATAGATAGGCGACAGGTCTGTCCTATAATCTGTCCATCTGTCGACAGACACAGGTTTGTATCACTGGTCTGTCCTACAATCTGTCCATCTGTCGACAGACACAAGCTTGTATCACTGGTCTGTCCTACAATCTGTCCATCGTTCGACAGACACAGGTTTGTATCACTGGTCTGTCCTACAATCTGTCCAGCTGTCGACAGACACAAGTCTGTATCACTGGGCTGTCCTACAATCTGTCCATCTGTCGACACACAAAGGTTTGTATCACTGGTCTGTCCTACAATCTGTCCATCTGTCGACAGACAAAGGTTTGTATCACTGGTCTGTCCTACAATAATGTCCATCTGTCGACAGACACAGGTTTGTATCACTGGCCTGTCCTACAATCTGTCCATCTGTCGACAGACACAGGTTTGTATCACTGGTCTGTCCTACAATCTGTCCATCTGTCGACAGACACAAGTCTGTATCACTGATCTGTCCTACAATCTGTCCATCTGTCGACAGACACAAGTCTGTATCACTGGTCTGTCCTACAATCTGTCCATTTGTCGACAGACACAAGTCTGTATCACTGGTCTGTCCTACAATCTGTCCATTTGTCGACAGACACAAGTTTGTATCACTGGTCTGTCCTACAATCTGTCCATCTGTCGACAGACACAAGTTTGTATCACTAGTCTGTCCTACAATCTGTCCATCTGTCGACAGACACAAGTTTGTATCACTTCTCATAAAGTGCTGAAATGAAACTTTGTACAATTTATCAATGTTCTAGGCAGTTGTCAACAATCCACTATTGTTGTGATTTCAACACTTTTTTATTGTAGAGTTGTTCCCCTTTATATGAAAATCAAATCCTACTTCTACTAAGACACAACATGGACTTCAATGAGACTTTGCACTCTTTATCAGTACACAGGGGAGTTATTAACTATACAATTGATTTTCCTTTGTGATTGGAATTACTTTGTGGATTAAAACCCAAAAGTGTCGGAATGAGATGTGGGAGGTTTAGTTAGTCTGTATTTGACATTGTTCTAGTGTATTGTACTACATGTATCACCTGGAGAGTGGGAAAATACCATCTTTGCTTATATGTGATTAAATAGTTGTTTGTAATTTGTTCCACTTTTGTCTGTGGTCTTGTGGTTTATGTTCTGAACATCAATTTCTCTTTATACATGTAAAGGTAAATTAGGTCACTGAGAATATAGCAGCTGATGTTCTTCCCGCACATTTTTGCTCACAGACTGTCAGCATGATCATTTGTGATGCTTGTGTAACTTGAGTTATTTCCCCTTGTTCACTTCAGGGGGCATACTGACTTCGCCAAGTTAGCATTGCCTTGTTCACCACAGGGGGTATACTGACTTCGCCAAGTTAACATTGCCTTGTTCACCACAGGGGGCATACTGACTTTGCAAAGTTAACATTGCCTTGTTCACCACAGGGGGCATACTGACTTCCCCAAGTTAATATTGCCTTGTTCTCCACAGGGGGCATACTGACTTCGCCAAGTTAACATTGCCTTGTCCACCACAGGGGGCATACTGACTTCCCCAAGTTAACATTGCTTTGTTCTCCACAGGGGGCATACTGACTTCGCCAAGTTAACATTGCCTTGTCCACCACAGGGGGCATACTGACTTTCCCAAGTTAACATTGCCTTGTTCTCCACAGGGGGCATACTGACTTCGCCAAGTTAACATTGCCTTGTTCACCACAGGGGGCATACTGACTTCCCCAAGTTAACATTGCCTTGTTCTCCACTTCAAACAAAAAACTGACATTTTCTCTTTCCTAGGCAAATTTTATTTAACAGGTCATAAGGGCGGCAGTAGGGGTTTCATCCATACAGTTTCAACAATTATACATCTCCCATTGATCACTGGAAGTAGACAAGTATCACAATAATTTATTTACATAAAACACAGAAATTGCATCGTTGTTTGTGAAATGTTGTTCTACGGTAACCTTCACATTTTGTAAAGCATTTTCCTCCCTCAGTGAAATACGACAAAGGAATACATAAGTCACACATACAGTGTCATTGAGATCTCAGCAGGCAAGAATGTCTTGTGTGTTTTACTTACATCACAGGAAAAGCCTTCATCCTATCATCCTTTCAGAATTGTACTTCTTATTCTTTCATGAGATCATTGGCTTACAACATATTGTCTTTCACTGCTGGTACTACAGATTTCACTGTACATTTATAACTATATGCCCTATACAAGTGTTTCCTTGACTTGATCAACAATCATTTTTCAGCAAACACATTCACACCGGTTGATGTATAACTTACCAGGTATATAAATACTTCATTATTCATGCATTTCTTTTAGCAACGATTTTTCAGTGTACAGCAGGTTAGGATGATTTTACTTTGAGACCCTGCCCTGCCTCTTCCAGAAACTTTCTGGAATGTTAAGAGGAATGATAGACCAGATTTCAGGAATTAACAACTGGATTCCATGGGAGTTATAAGTTGATAAGTACAGTACATGTATCTCACATGTTACAGCACTGTCTTCCTAATAGTACATGGATGTTGTCATTGAACACTTGTAAAGTATCCCACAAGAAGCCAAAGTCCACACATCAACAAAGAGTTCCATTTCTTTACTGAACCTCCATTAGAAGAATGTTGTTGATGTAATTTTCCTGAATATGAAAAAAACAACCACCATCAAATATGTTACTTGCTGTTTTGTATATTGACAACATTTCTTTTAGGTTTAATTAGTAACTTGTTTAAAGGAAACGTTTCATTACACCCTTACTTCTCTGATTTTTGCTTTGAAAAGGTTGCTTTTGTGATTGCTTTTGTTTCACCGAATTGATCCCCTAAAACAAGGATTTTTGAAAATTTCTGTTGCCTAATACATGTACTGTATGTTATCGATAAGAAAATCTGGAAATTTTCCAACTTTTCTGGGGTTTGACATTGAATGCAATTCTTTCAACTCTGTCTTATTTTCTTTTTTCGCAATTTTGATAAATAGGTGGTGAAAATGCAATATTGAAGATATTTTTATCAGTTTTCTCTTACTTGCAGAATTTGTGTGAAAATTAGTTATTGATGAAAGTGAAACCACTGTCATGTTATGCACTTTCATTTACCCAAACATACAATAATGCTACAAAACTTATCCAATTTCTATTCAGGATGTATTTACAAGAAAAAACAGGCAAAAATCCTGAAAATTGCATTTGCATATGAATTACATATCCATAATGGATGTGCAATACCTGCATGTTAAGGTGTTGTAGCTTGTGTTAATAATGTGCCTATCAGAAACAAGTTCTGGTAAATTCAAGACCTGTCTTAAAGATGTATCACAAGATGTAAGAAAGGTTTATGGTAGAATTAAGGCTTACCTGTGGTAGATATGTGACACTCGTACTCCTTATTAAAGAACTGTACAAAGCTTGTATCGTAGAATTAAGGCTTACCTGTGGTAGATATGTGACACTCGTACTCCTTATTAAAGAATTGTACAAAGCTTGTATCGTAGAATTAAGACTTACCTGTGGTAGTAGATATGTGACACTCGTACTCCTTATTAAAGAATTGTACAAAGCTTGTATCGTAGAATTAAGACTTACCTGTGGTAGTAGATATGTGACACTCGTACTCCTTATTAAAGAATTGTACAAAGCTTGTATCGTAGAATTAAGACTTACCTGTGGTAGTAGATATGTGACACTCGTACTCCTTATTAAAGAATTGTACAAAGCTTGTATCGTAGAATTAAGACTTACCTGTGGTAGTAGATATGTGACACTCGTACTCCTTATTAAAGAATTGTACAAAGCTTGTATCGTAGAATTAAGACTTACCTGTGGTAGTAGATATGTGACACTCGTACTCCTTATTAAAGAATTGTACAAAGCTTGTATCGTAGAATTAAGACTTACCTGTGGTAGTAGATATGTGACACTCGTACTCCTTATTAAAGAATTGTACAAAGCTTGTATCGTAGAATTAAGACTTACCTGTGGTAGTAGATATGTGACACTCGTACTCCTTATTAAAGAATTGTACAAAGCTTGTATCGTAGAATTAAGACTTACCTGTGGTAGTAGATATGTGACACTCGTACTCCTTATTAAAGAATTGTACAAAGCTTGTATCGTAGAATTAAGACTTACCTGTGGTAGTAGATATGTGACACTCGTACTCCTTATTAAAGAATTGTACAAAGCTTGTATCGTAGAATTAAGACTTACCTGTGGTAGTAGATATGTGACACTCGTACTCCTTATTAAAGAATTGTACAAAGCTTGTATCGTAGAATTAAGACTTACCTGTGGTAGTAGATATGTGACACTCGTACTCCTTATTAAAGAATTGTACAAAGCTTGTATCGTAGAATTAAGACTTACCTGTGGTAGTAGATATGTGACACTCGTACTCCTTATTAAAGAATTGTACAAAGCTTGTATCGTAGAATTAAGACTTACCTGTGGTAGTAGATATGTGACACTCGTACTCCTTATTAAAGAATTGTACAAAGCTTGTATCGTAGAATTAAGACTTACCTGTGGTAGTAGATATGTGACACTCGTACTCCTTATTAAAGAATTGTACAAAGCTTGTATCGTAGAATTAAGACTTACCTGTGGTAGTAGATATGTGACACTCGTACTCCTTATTAAAGAATTGTACAAAGCTTGTATCGTAGAATTAAGACTTACCTGTGGTAGTAGATATGTGACACTCGTACTCCTTATTAAAGAATTGTACAAAGCTTGTATCGTAGAAAGACTCTTCCTCTGGAGTAATTGGACAGTTTAATATTATCTGTTGTATGCAGGAGTGATACGTGGCAAATAGTCTGCAAGAGAAACAGAATATCAATTTGGTGTGCCATCCTCATATATCTAACAGGATCTGTTACCAATATGTATGTATAAAATACCATAAATCTACACCTACAGGTACCGTTGCTTCAAGACTATCGTCAGATCATTTTTGATCTATTTGAACTCAGTGCGGTTATAAAGTGTTTATTGAGAAGAGTCTAAACATGTATACCACATTCATTGTGTGATTTTGAGGGTTAATAATAAATGATTCACATGATATATTGAAAATAATTTGCTTGCAATGAAAGATTTTAACGTTTCCCCTATATTCTGATCAGATAATCAAAAAAAAGTATTATGAATGAGATTTAATTGCTTATCAGGAATGATAAACATGGCAACACTTTATCTGATATGATAGTAGATATCAATAGCTATTAAATCATTAAATCATATAAAAAATGGGTATTTCCATAAAATTCAAACAGGACAGCAAGTAAGGTGTTTTTATGATAAAATATTATATTCAACATCTCTACAAAAAAAGTAAACTAACTGGTATAAATATGAAGGACCTAACTGTTATCAAGGTTTGGGATTGTTGAAAAGTTTATCTTTGTGTCCCACAATGTTTCGGTACTTACTGACATACATCTGTTGTGGCAGTAGGTTTGAAGATACCCTCGTACAAGGGGTCGGACAGATCACGACACTCTCGCTGGGCGTATGGTATACAGTACCCACCAACTTCCTTCGGCACACTGTCAACTAGAGGATTGTAATGAAAAAAATGTCAGTTGTCAGTGACATGGGACAGCTTTGGAACATGTACATAACCTTTGGTTGAATTTGTATTTACATTCAACATTTTCCCAGTTACAGATCTAGAGCAACCATAAGTACTGGTAAAGCCAATACTGATAGAGGCATACTGATGACAGACTGTGAAGTCTGTACAACGTAATTGACACGAATAACTCGCTGTGAAGATTTTTATAATTACGAAAATATTTGCAGTAACATAATTGCCTGTCATTACAAAGGGGTAACAGAATGTCGCCATTGATATGCCATGTTACGCAGCATTATCTCAGAACATTTACTGACAGGGTAGTTGTTTCAAATGCAGATAAAATGTTGATGATGATAGGGGGAAATAAAGGGGTTCAGCAGGTCCTCTAACTCACCTGGTAGGACGTTACTGGAAACAGCACAGTAAAACAGTAGGAAGGAGGTGCACACAGCCTGCTTAGCCGGGGACGGGTGATCCAACCTAAACAATAACTCCATTTCTAAACACACATCCACCTGTATTTAATCCATCCTGTAAGGTTTCACTTTAGTCCGACTTGACAGCTGGCAAAATTAACTACTGATCAAACTACGAACTTGGCAAATGTTAGTCCAATTTGATGTCTCAGTAATCCTTGTTCATTGTTACTTTTAACTCGATAACTGATATTTCCATCTTTACAACAGCTTCTTCAGAGCTGACAACTGTTACTGCAATTGTCTGTGGAGTCAAATCTAAAAACAATTGTCAGCTGATTGTGATCTGTTAACCTTAAATGTTGTCATTCAGTCAAGTACAGAGTTTACCATTAAATTTGTGTTGTATTACAAATTTGTAATTGTTAAATTTTCACATTTTTTTCTCCATTTTTAACTCCAGTCATTAACTTTTAACATTCTAGGCACATGTTGGTATCCGTTGTTATCTTAATTCCTCAAACGCTCTTTCCTTAATTCTTTAACATGAGGAAGCACACATCCTCCTTCCTGTTACAAACTGACAAAGCCATTTCCCTGGCATTCTGCATGAAACAAAAATCCTTGAACGGAGTAGAGGTCAGGTCATGGCTGTGATTGCCCCTCCCTCATCACATTGGTTGTACATAATGTGTTGTGGACTGGTCCGGAGTGTGATGAGGGGAAGTTGCGTTACACATAGAAGGAAATCCTGTCCATCGTTCTCTTGTGAAAATGATTCATCCACTTGTGTATAGTGATTATAACACAGCTCTGGGGTCAGGAGTCAATGTTCTTACTTTACGTCATTTTAGATGTCTTTGCTATCATAACACGGCCTATCCCTTGTCAAGTTAGACTGTACTCTTTAACCAAGCCTTCGTACCATTGGGGGTAGTCTTCATAAGTTTCAAACTCATATCAAAACTGCTTTACAATTTGTCTCTCAAAAAAAAAAAATGAGAAATATAACAAATGGATTGTCATTACTAACGATTGTCAATACCAGAGTATATTGAATTGGAACAGAGGATTGAACATGAGTTTGATGTATGGAGTATATACATATAAGCTAGGTTGCATGAAGCTGTATAAGTGGGTTCAATATACTAATATCGTTATAGTTACATTCCCTGTACATAAAGGTCATTGCATTCTTTTTCTGGTATCAAACTCCATACCGGGGATAGTTTCCCGAGGCTATGTTAACTTGTCCGCTGCCTCGGGGGGAAAAAAATCCTTATTGATATCCTCTGAAATGCTTTCAATCGCTTAATTTTCACAAGTACCGATTTTTGTTTTTGTAATATTATACAAATCATGATTGTCTAAAGAAATTTTCAGGATAAAGTTAAATTTGTGTTTCATTTTCATCTCGTGCTACCTATGCTTAAGTAAATTACTAAAGTATCCATTAGAACCTGTTGGATAATCTACCAGTTATGAAACCAAAAACCAGTATACACACCATGTAAATCTGCTTAGTTTGCATATTGGTTTTCTTTTCATAACCAAATTATCATCTAAACCCATCCCGCACTGCATATAATTAATTACCAAAAGATGTACGATAGAAATGTTGACAAAGTTAGGGGAAATGCCTGTTGATTGTAAACATAACATCCAGGTCTTGATAGGTTGATGATTTGTATTAAGTGACGAGATCAAAGCAGTTACATGTACAAAATAGTATAAACATTTTAGAAAATCTTAAGTAAATATTTCTGTATATTTAATGCCAGGTTTGTGATGAAATAGATTATCTAAAAGTCAATAATCTTTTAATTGATACAGCGTTTTGTCACTAGATTTTGGCAGAATCCAATCCCACATGGATAAACTATGCTTAGTTAAGTGTGCCAGTGTGAACCCCAGCTCCGGC
Source organism: Mizuhopecten yessoensis (assembly GCF_002113885.1). Classification (NCBI taxonomy): domain Eukaryota; kingdom Metazoa; phylum Mollusca; class Bivalvia; order Pectinida; family Pectinidae; genus Mizuhopecten; species Mizuhopecten yessoensis. The sequence goes on from NW_018407074.1 coordinate 76,772, forward strand.
ATTGAGATAGCACAGCTAATGATGCAGTATTTAGTCCTAAGATTACGGTGATAAGGACACTGGTATTGTGTCCTTGCTGATAAATAGTTGTAACTATATCCTATACTCATACAGACATAATTATCATCATTATTAAAGGCTGTTAGGGCTTGTACTTAAATGTAAATGTCAAATTTCAAATATGAATTCAATTGTGTGGTACTTGGAATATTTTAGTAGAAGGGTGGATATCTTGATGACCATTTGTAAACACTACAATTTTTAAGAAAAAAGCATCTTTTGAAATTTGACACTGCACTATGTGATGATAATTCAAAGTTTATAAGAGAGTTATAATGCAAGAGGTTCTTCAAGTTTTTTTGTTTGACAAATTGAAATTTTATCAATGTTCTTACTTTGTAAAGGACATAGTATACTACCTGATAACTTTATTATAATATATGAAATTGAATTTAAAGAAATGTTATAAAGCAATCATTACTATTTGAGGATCATAATTGTTATCCTTACATTTATATATTTAATGTCGGAGTGTATCAGTCTCGGACAGAAAAAAAGTCATGGTAATACTTATAACACCCCAATACAATTTACCATGTACATCTATCAGCTCCTATACCATTGCATCTCATTGTAGGTTTCCAGTTAAGTTTCACCAAATCTGTGGAGGTGTTCCACATTATTCTAGATTTAAAAACACTTATATAAGGGATATTCTCATTACCGGTATATATGTCACACCAGATAGTGTTAATCCCAATGTGGGTCCTTGTAATTACACTTGGCACAAATCCAGACATAATATTATAACAAAGACCATATGGTCTTTCCTATCTCCTCAACTTTGGAGATAAAAAACTACTCTTTAAGTTAGAGTGAATGAATTTGGACCTCAATGGCCATGGAGTACTGTATTCCGGGATGAAGAAGATTCATTGTTGTATGAATGAAGGGTGTGGCTTCCTTTAGGCAGAGCCTATTAGGGAAAATTGGGTTAATGATTTTTGAACCTAGTAGGGGTAATGGGGTTACCTAAGTAAACCATTTAACTTCCCCAGTTTCAGTAAGCTATTCAGAAAAAAAACTACTGCAAATAATCATCTCTTGACCAGTTGTTTTTATGGCTGATTTGAATCGCAGAGGAACGCCGAAGCCTGTGACGGTTTTGATTTTAACTAAATCAAAGTAACTGACCAAACTTGATACAAATACTCTTTGGTCTCAAAACAGCTTGACATCACTTTTCATATATCTGAATCATCAAATGGGTCAAGATTCATCTGAAACTAATGTACACCATGAATCAAAGATCAAAAGTGAAATATCATAACATTAGGCACGTATTCCACCCACTGTCCATTCCGATTTGTTTTTAGGTCAGTCAAAACTCGAACTTCGGTGATTCACTATAGCTACAAAACAAAATAATCGGTGGGGGGTTTAATTGCTCAGAGATGAAACAGTCATTAGGGGATTAATGATGCTTAGTGATTCTTCATTATAAAAATAACAAGGAATTATTGTTGCTCACTGACACTTAATTATAAAACATTCAGTGGGGATTAGATTTGCTCTTTGATACTTGGAAATTGTTTTAAAGCTTTAGTCTGGTAACTTTAATTAAAATAAATGTAAATGAAATAGAAGTCAGAGGTCAATGAATTAAACATGTGATGTCTATGGTCGTTGACTGTTTGTAATATGAGGTCAATGGCCAGCCAGGACCTTGAGTGGTGACAACCATTCTCCTGTTCTTTAATCAACAAGTTAAGCCCTATAGCCCACTTGCAGTGTACTTACCACTTCAATTAGGAACGCTTATGATCATTTGATAAGGATAACGCCCTAATACTTTAGGTGTAATGGTTTTAAACTCTTGACCATAAACCCATTCAACAATGAAGGGAATTTTTGTGAGAATTTTGGCAATTTTTTTTTGCTGAAATTACATTCACAAAGAACGTTGATTTGAATAAAAACCTTTAGATTAATTTTGAAGGATAATGTCACTATCTGAGGCTGCAGTGTAGATCTTGGTACATGTATGTATATATTGATCTTTTACTAGTGTCTATAGATCACTCTTGATGCTCAAAATTATGGAGTCTGGAAATTAAGGTTATGCTTGAGATCAGAATTTAAAAATCACATTTCCCAGGGACAACATATTTACGAAGGACACACAGAGTTATGTAGTTGAAGCTAATGTTATAGCCCTCCTTACTTAATTAGTTTGAATGTACATGTATTGAATAAACTTTTAGATCACCACCACTTGAACGCACCTTCCAGGATCCTTTCATACGTCAGTTAGATTTGTCATACGTGATAAGGAAGCCATATTTTGTTTAATAATTTGTCATAAGTTATAAGGTAGCTATTTTTCCTGTCATTTTAAACTGTATTTGTTGCTTTACAGAATGAACTGTTCCTGCTGGTGACAGATCAGGGGTTTCTGAGTGAGCGTAACGTGGTTTGGGAAACACTGTCTAACGTGGAGGGGGATGGCTATTTTGTGGATGCCAACTTCAACACGTACAGGAAGTCCCCGCCTGCTGAACCTGTCCTACCACCCACACCTATGAATCCAGAGGAGCAAGTTGACCAAGAGTCAGTATATGTGCAGTGCTGATTATTTCTTATTATTATTATTTATCAGATCATAATAAAAACAAATTTGTTATGCTTATTTTTAAACATGGGTATGTGGTCTGAGTTTTATTTGTAAAACTCAAGATCAAGAATGACTTTCTTTACTCAAAAGTTTTTGGAAAATCTGCTAAAATACCATTATGAACTTAAGATTATTGATAACAAAGGGAAATAACCCTGTGTCAGTATAAGTCGAACCTAGCACTTATCTCTCAATTAGTATGACCTGTATTATGAAGGTAATCCATGCTTCATCTTATTGCTCTGGCTGACATATCACAGATTTGATTCAAGTATGTATTATGATTAATGTATTATTGTACTTGAGTTGTATGTAATATAAAATTTATGTTGTCCAGTATTTCATTTTGCACAACTTTCTGTATTTGTTGAATGTTATCTGTGTGTGCTTATATTATGTGACTTAGGACATATCACAGCTACAGGTATGTAAACTGTTGGTCATGGTATACCTGTACTTTACCTATTTTTACTGGTATATACACTGTAGTTACCATATTTAGGACATATCACAGTTACATGTATAGTGGTCAGTATATTCCAGTACTTTACCTGTGTATTGTTACATGACTTACCTGTAGGTCTTGATCTGTGTTGATAGTTACCTGCTAGCGATGTCCCTCCAGCATGAGCAGCAGTTAAGAGATGAAGAAATAGACTGGAATCAGGATAATGGTCAAAGACATGACCCACAGCGACCTCAAATGTCTGAGTAAGAATTATCTCCCCTGTCCCTACTGTAACACACACCAATCATGCCCGTCCGCCAACTTTTTTCTTTGAACAGATTCTTCTTGCAAACTGAATGACCTAGGATCTTGAAATTCATCCTGTTTATACCTCAGACTAGTTTCAAGTTCACTGGGGTCAAATATGTTGAAAATTTCATTCAACATCATCTGAAGAATGTTATATTCTAGAGCCATGAATGCCAACATTGAATAGTTGCTAGGGTCAGTGCACGTGTTTAACAAAATCATTGGCTATAATGGTGATAGATTTAAGAGTCTTCTTCTCAAGTCCCATTTGGCCCAGGCTCATAATATTTGGTCATTAGGTACCTTGGATAGAGTGCTATACATTTTCTTCGTATCATTGACCTTGAACTGCTTCAATGATTGGTTTTAGTGGAAAAAACGTATTTCTAGTGTAAAATTATCAAATGCATGAGCAACTCCTATCTTTGCTTTATTTCAATTATTTTTCAGTAAATTAAGGTAAAACGTATTTGTATAATGTTGATCTGGCTTTCATGAGACACTTTAAAGATTTGGCTTTTGTGGAAGTTCTTCTCATATATATATTGTCACAGTATAAAGAGCTGAAGTAATTTAAAAAAACACTTAATAAGTCTAAAACAATTGATACTAGTATTCACATTTTATTCTTGTGTCTGTTGAAGCCATGAGTTGGCAGCACGTATGCAGGCAGATGAGGACAAGCGATTAGCCCTGGCTGTCCGACGACAGGAACAACAACAACAACAACGGCAACAACAACCAACATGGGCGTCAGGGGGCGGGACCCCTCAACACCACCACGCTGCTCATGGAGGTCGCCCAAGGGAGAGGGAACGTACAACTAGAGAACCAAAGTCAAAAGATAAAGAGGTTGGCATCTTATCATTTTTGTAGATATGTTAACAGAGAAGTTATATTTATTTTTAGTGCAAAACTCTCAAATTTTGAAAACCGATGTGTAGGTTAAAAAGCGTTTCAGCTAAATAAATATTTAACAAATTGTTATCAATAGTAAAAGATATTTTGTGAAATATCTAGTTAGCTCACCTGCCTGAAAGATAAGTAATGGTAAATTTTTAAACTACTCCTTTACTTAAAATACATTTTCATAATGTCCATTACTAACATAAGACATCAGGTGCAGTCGCTAACTTTTCAGTTCTGCTTATGATCAAGATATTTTTCCTGTGAATTATTAGCTCTTGCTAAAGTACAAGTTGATAACTACAGAATAAAATCTGAAATTAGTTCTGCAAATTTTTGTTTAAAATTGAAGCCTGTTTCGTCTTGTAGCCAGGTATCTTTTTAAGGAACTTCAGGAATTTGATCTATGTGCTTGATAAAATAAGGAAAGGTTTTCATCAGAAGTTAGTTTTGTTTGGTTATCAAAATACCTAGACAACTGGATTTAATTATTTAGCTTAGGAGATTGTATCTAGTACTACTGTATTATTGTGTAATGCTGTGTAATGTGTATTTCAGTGCTGTATACTATAATGAAGGCTTCACCAAGTGTCTTCATCACCGCCTGTAGTCCTTCCTGTACCTCCCAGACAGGCAGGTGACCTCCTATCCATGGTAACACACAATAACATGTGTCCACAGTATCCATGAAATGGCATCTATATCCTTGGAAACAGAAACAGCAGTCTTACCTCTATGTCTATGGAAACTGCTCCATATAGTGTTATTTCTGTATCCATGGAACACCTTCTGAAGTGTGACAACTGTATCCATGGAAACAGCAATTCATATGTCATTTTATCTCTGTGAAAAGTCCTAGAAACAAACTCAATGTGACCCTGTACTCATGGCATCTTCCTGCAGGCTTTGAATCTGTGATGGAGGCAGCCAGGTGGAACAAGTTAACGTTGGTACAGGAAAGGGAAAAAACCAGAAGCAGGAAGTGTGATTAGAATCAGAGTGAAGCAGTTTGTGTTTGGCTAAGTCTGTAGTTTGTTTGTATGATGGTATGAAACATCACCAGTGAAATATGTTCGAAATTGCATGTTTATCATTAAATCCCCTGTCATCCAGATTTGATGTAATAACAAAGCGTTAGTAAGCTAGGCAGTGGAGGCTTTGTTAGGACAGTGACTTAGGTCCCAGAAAACTGATACTGAGGTTCAGATAATTAAAATATTTACTATAAAGTCCATAGGTATAGGTTTGGATAACAGGGAATAGTGGGTAAGCTTTTGAAGAACTGTAGAGGAAATTAGGGTTGATCTTTACAATATCGGACAGGATGGTTCAATAAAGTCATAAGGTTCGGTAAACATAGTTATCATCCTACACAAAAATAAATTCTGTGTCGTATACTTATAAATAGTAAAATCTTTAAAAACAATTGAGACAAACAATAAATTCAAAGTTAAATTGTACATTTCTTAAGTATCGCATGATTGATAAGATATTGTAAAACAAATAGTTTAAATTAGTTTAATCGAGCAATAATTAAAGTTATCAGCTTCAGATATTTGGCCTCCTAGCCTTCATCAGGAAATCAAAAAATGTATTGGGTACAAAGTTCTATCCATATTGTCAGTGCTAATGTCCAGCTGTCCATGGTCCTTATGAAGTCATCAATTTTTGTGTGAACCACAAAAATGGTATCGCTGTAGAAAAAACCCTTGTAATTCTGAACAGAAATAGATACCGGTAAGTTTTTTTTATTTTCCATAGGTATACAGATAGTGAGTCCATTTATTTGGTGAAATATAAACGTTAATACAAATTCTGACTTTTCAATAGAAAATTTTGAATCGTCGGTCAATCAAACCAAATCAATGTGTGAGCTCAGTGAAAGAAAATTATATATTATTTGACTTTATAGTGATTATTGTTACATTAAAAGTGAATGAAAAATAAACAACTGAAGGGAACTATAATCATCACTAATAAAAAGATATGTTCTTCTATAAATACTGAGGATCTGCTTATAGAAAGTCAGGTACATTTTGTATCAAATATGTACCCCATAGCACATATACAACACCCTTCTAGATATTCAATCGTATTACCAAACGTAGACTGCTTTATGTTAACGTCATCAAATTGAGAGGGTAAAGATATCAGCGGTGTGAAATTCTTTCAAATTAAACAAGAATAGACTAAATCATCGAGCCATACATGTATAGGGCAATTTTTAGTAAGGAATACAAAATGTTTGACATTAAAACAATGTCTACAAATAGAAAGATCTGCTAATGTCTTTAATATAATTCCAATTGAAATGTGTTCAATATATCTTTTGGATATACTTCTTGTACCTCTGGTGAGGTTTTAAACACTGGATACCTATATACACTGTACTGTTAGTAGATAACATCAGAGTATCCCATGTGTTGAACACACAAGGCTCACAGTCATGGTTAGTGTTATACAGTAAACAAATAGCATTCCTACTGTATAAAGAGGGGCTTCAGTAGGTAATCAATATAGCCAATTTGAGTTTTAAACAATTGTACATGTAATAAAAATATTTCCTGAAAGTAATTGCCTTTTTTAGAATCAGCACCAAAAATGAAATGCAAGTTGTCCTGAGAGAGGACTTACCTACATGTAGTGTATCCTGTATATCTCTTAATAGGAGAAATATTTATTTTCACATTGACATTTTTTGTACATAGAAATCTATTGGTCTGGGTGCTCTAACAGGATATAGACTTTCCAATATAATTGCATGTTTTATGAATGTCATAATTATGGTTATTATGTCTGATATTTATATGGAGGAGGAGATGAAAGTTTACAAAGATCATTCTATTTGATCTGGGTATTTATTGATTGTGTTCCTAGTGATATCTGATGTGTGATCGTGATTCTTCACTCCTGTGTAAAGTGCTGTCAGTATATGCTTGTGAATGATAGAATTACAACATTTGTTTTCCATACATGTGTTATATTTGCTCCAGTTGACATGTCTTTCGTCTAATGGGAACATGTTGTCCATTGTTTATGTCAGTTACACCTACTCGGCAATAAGGTCAGGTACATACCAGTAGTTAACCCTCTCATCACTGTAGACCAAAATGGACTCACCAAGATAAATGTATGGTGAGTCTACCAAAGTAACTAAGGGGTGTTATGGTTAATCAAGCGTCATAATCTGTTATTAGTGCATTCATCTGAAGGTAATAGGGGTTTTAGTACATTATACAAATACCCGAGTATATATATATAGGTTATGCAAAAAATGAAAATGGAAATAAAAGTTCTTTGCAAGTGAGGGTAATAATTAGAAACTATTACACAATTACACACTAAAGAATGCCTAGGCCCTATTGCAAGTAGCGGTCATACTCACGAAGTAACGAAGAGCTTACAAACAGTTAACGTTTTGGTTAGTAACTGTATTCCATGTTATTACATAACAGATATGCCTGTTGCTTGTTCCCTCAATGGCTGTAGTGCTATTTCAGCCATTTGGTAAAATCTGTCCTGTATATAAGGTAATTTTAGGGTTGAACCCTGTTCTTTTAGAGAAGATATATTTTGGTGTATTGTGTTTAACGCTAAGAATAGTTAGATTTTCTGTAACATAACCGCCTCCTGTACAAATCCTTAACAAATATTGTGTTCCAATATTCTCAGTATTATCTACTTTGTTCTGTTGTAGTATGTTAGGTACCTTTCTGCTGAAGAGTAAACAGGTGTAAATGATGTGAAGAATGGACGGTATGCCCACAAACACTGTCTTTCCTTGTAATATCATTAATATAGTGCACTTTTATAATTGATTTATTAAATGAATTTAATGAAAAACCTGTTTTTTTGTATAAAGTATATATAAAGAATTTTTTAAAAAACGTGTTGTGAGTGTAAATCTATTATAGTCTATGAAGATCTGTGTCTGGGTACATGTCATAGATCACTAAAGGATTACCTCCCTTTACTGAGGACTTAGTACAAATATAAAAATAAGATTTTTCCATTGACTGGGTACAACAATTTTACGCCAGATTACTTCCCTTGGCTTTTTGGGGTGGGTTTTTTTCAATGTACAATTTGTTTTTTTGTAGACTTGTGACTAAATCCTTTTCAATAATTATTTCTGAAGGATTTTGCTGCTGTTTGAAAGGTATGGTAGGAAGACTTCTTAAGCTTTGAAACTATTAGTTTAATATTTGTAATTTTGTACTGTGCTTTTTTAAGGGGAAAAAGCATTTAATTTGAGCTTTGAGATATGATGTAATTGATTATATTTTAACACATCAAAATTAAGACTTGCTTTTTTAGATTTTTTTTATATCAGAGACTGTTGTCCAAGTTCGTTTTGTGCTTAAATTCTAACTGCTTTATCGTGATAGAAATATATTTCAGTTTTGGGCTGTTATGCAGTGTTATATCACCAATACATACACTTTCATTATGTAACATCACCCGTTGGGACAATAAAACAACAAAACATTAATGTCACAATTTCAGGATAAAGGCATTGAGATGTTTATCTAGGATTTTATCGGTTTCAGCATTCACAGAATATTTGAGATAGTACATGCTTTGGTTGCCTATAGGATAAAGTTGTTTCCAGCCTGTCTGACTATAATGAAATTTGTTTCATAAATATCATTAAAGATGGAAACTTGTTTCAGATGATTATATAGGAGCTGATACTGCCCAGTCAGTAATAATATCTAGTCGGTGCTAATATCCAGTCAGTAGTGATACACAGTTAGTAATTATGTTTCTTTTCCTGTCAAATAATGATTGTCCCTAGTGGCCATTGTCAGAAAATTATATTCATAGGTGGTCATTTTTTTATGACGATAGCATCTGATAAATTTCATGTTGTAACTAGGTTTAGATATCATTTGATAAAAGTAGTATTGACTCTAGGTTTATCTAAGATGTTGCATGCTTTGGAGGTTTGAACATTCTTATCCAAAAACATTCTAAACATTTTTTGCAATCATAGTTTAGATGTTAGTCGCGAGGAGGAGACTACCATCTATATATGATTTAGATCTTACCGATTTCATTTTAATTAAGAGAAAATCTTTAAAGCATTTCATGCTTGGCACAGGTGTTGTTATGAGTACAGGTAGTTGCAGTGTTCAAAATATTTCAACTCGCAATCATAGTCAGTCTTCCAAATACAACCGTAGGTTTTATAGTCTCATTTGCATCTCAATCATGTAAGTAGAATATAGAAGATGGATATTTAATTCAAGTCTTATTTGAAAATGTAAAGATCTCTGCTTATATTGGAAGACTGATTTCTGGTTAGAAATAAAATAATCATCAGATAAAAATGTGAAAAAAATGTGCTCCTGACATTTATATATAAAGATATTTTCATTCTTTTTTACTACTTGCGATAAAAAGTGATGATGGAGGGAATCTGTTTTTGTTTTAACTTTTAGAAATGATCTTTTGGAATCTAATTACTTGTTAAAAAGATGACAATTCTTGGACCAGGTGTTTGTAAACTTCAGCTGAAGTGAATTGAGGTTTGTGATTTGTTAAGTGATTTTTTTAAATGGCATTTGTTATTGTTTGAGTGTTTTGACTTTCAATTATGCATTTTAAAGGCTTTTACAGACTTAAACAGAAAACCTTCCAATATACATTTCACTTATTTAAAGGTACTTTACGATGTTTATCAATTCAAATCCTATTTCATAGCTAGGAATTGAATTTCATGGTGACTGGATGAATCAAATGTATAAACCTTATTAATGTATTGATTTACAAAGTTCAATGTACTAAGTAATATCAAACGATTTTAAAAGTTCAATTCAATTTTCGAAATTCCTACGGATTACCTCCCTTTACAGAAAAAGTCTTGAGTATATTGCAATTCTGTTGATTACCTCCCTTTACAGAAGTGTCCGACAAAATAAGGTTGTGAGAAAAGAGAGACTATATGTTGGTACAGTGGCTGTTGATACTGACCATTAACTAGAGGATCACCTCTAGATGCCACTTGCCTCAAGATCACCAGTGGAAGTAAAATGATGTTACACTTTACTTCTTATGGACTGGAGATAAATTGATCAGAATCCTAACTATATAACACCTACAGTGGGTGTCTATGTTTTCGTGTGACCAATATCTTGTTGCAATATTATTTTTGTTGCAAGAAATAAGCCTGTTAAGTACTAACATGAAAATAGTTTGTCTTTTATGAATGACCGACGAACTTACTTAGACCTGTTTGTTAAAGGGAGGTAATGATCTTATGTGTGAACTCTCCTGTGTGTGAATGTGTATAATCATGAAGAAATAAAAGTTCTCTACTTGCTGTGTTATTATGAAATATATAGTACTGAATATGGTGAAGATTATAATGCATGTCACTAACTGGGAAAGGGTTTTTAACTTATTATTGCATTGTCTAATAACTATATTCAAGGTCATAGGCATAAAGCTTCAAATGTCTTCAAGCGACATCTTCTCAAGAAAAGCCAGCAGCCATGGTAGATTGCAAGTAGTGTTCTGATATGACCGGCTATCAACTTTGGTCAAAGGAATGACCTTGAACTACTTAAAAGGTCACAGGGAAAGGAGATAAATGTCATAAAATGTAAGGATTTATTTTAGGGAACCCTTAGAATGATGGCAAGGTAATATATAAAGCAAACAGCATTGTGTAAAAGTTATATTGTATTTGAAAGTTATAAGCAAAAATTCCTTAAAGAGAAAGGTTCTTGAGAGCAGAAGGCAACAGCAGAAAAAAAATATTTCAATGATTTATTTCAGATTATTTTCTGTTTGATGATTGTCTTTGGGTGTGCTTAAGGACCTGTCATCTTTCCATGAAGTTTTGAAATTCTTTGTACTAAAAATTCAACAATTACCCAGATAGAGCGTACTCATTCCAATTCATATAAGCTAATATAAGTGAAAACAATAATATTAGGTTATTTTTGGTTGATTTTTTGTAATCCGGGGTTTTACCTCTTCCATTGTAAAGGACTAGCCGCATTAAGGCATTAAGGGGCATTCTAGGCCTCACCAGTGATTTGAAATTAGTTGTTATATTTGTAATCTGGAATAAATGAAGTATGCAAATATACAATTTCATATTCATGGGACAACTGGTTTAGAAGATATGGCATTACAAAGAGAAAAATAAACCCACATTCTCATAATAAAATGTGTGAATATCGTCTGTTGTGTGCTATTTGGTTGAAATTTGGCCATTTCGAGGGAAATCAATTAAACAATCTTCAATTTTTGAAAGCCACCGCATGCAAAAAACAAATTAATATTCGACATGCTTAAACATTGTCATACCAGTGTTCATTCGGAGAAAGGAATTTTGATTGTGGCATGCGGAGGCTTTCATTTCTGCATGCTTACTGTCCAAAAACTCCCTATTTTGGCTATTTCTTTGCTATGGTAGGGCATCTACGCATTCACAACGGGGAAAATCTGCACCGAGAAGGATGACCCCAATTAATCAATATGATGTTTATATCAGAAATTCCCCGTAAATCAATTCAAATTGAAAATGTGACCTTGTAGGAGGCCAAAAACCAAATTAGTTTCATTATGAGTTGTGTGATGTCATTTACATCCCGGTTTCATGTATGCAAATAAGAAATTTGCAAATTTTATATCATGGTGATACAGGCGTAATTAATTTCAAATGTCCAACTAAAACGCCATGTAAGATCTTAAATGAATTGAAATATGTTTAAGATCAACAGCTGAAATGTAAATTAGCTATATAGGACCAGGTAAGAGGTCAAACAGTGCAGTGCAGTAGAACCGAATTATTCCAGTTTCTTCTTTTTTTCAATTTTTTATCTATTTTTGTCTGAACTGTTTTTGCCAAAATATTCAAGTTTCTGTTTGATGAAAGTATTGAAATTTATTAATGTACTAATGTCTTTTTACCAAGAGTCCTGTTCATCACTGATCGAGGCAGTGCAGTAAAAAAAGAAAATAACAATTTTTGACATGATTTGGACTAAAATATCTTTCGAGGTAGGTGGTATGTGCCGTTATGTAAAGCCTCCTGTCTCAGATTGTAATATCTTGGACTAAAAATAGTTTACTTTATGGCATGAAATGTTTTATGGGAACTATGTTCTATGTTTTCAAATAATTTCAGCGATATATAAAGAGCTATGGCAGAAAACTGCCCATATTTTCCTAAGTCTGCATTTATGAAAACAGGGAAAAAACATTAATGAGTAAATAATTTCTAGCAGCAAAAATGCCTTGAATAGATATTAAACCAATTGAATATGATGTTTTGAACTGCTGATATATTAGGTATTGTTAATATGATACTGACAATGTAGCCATATTCACTATATCTATGATAGTGATGGGGTTTCCCAGACTTAAAAAAATACTTTTAACACTTTCCCATCCGAGGACCAACATTTGAATAAGCTTTTTTATTCCGTGACATAAAATGCAAAAACAGATCGTATTCCGGAAAAGCGGTCCTCCTTTGGGAAAGTGCTCAAAATAATGAAAAATGGGTGAGCGAGTTTCTTAAACTGAGACAGGTGTTCCATCTTTGTTTATGACTGATGTAGCCGAATGTGTAATGCAGTTAACTTGTGACCAGACAAAGTGAACGGTGCAAGTTCAAATCCACGTTCAGATTCCTTTTTATACGCCCGTCGAATACGGGGACGTATTATGTTATCACGTGAGCGGGCGGGCGGCAGGCGGGTGGGCATGTGAACGATGTTCGCTTGATATCTCGAGTAATCATTAACGGATTAACTTCAAACTTCACAACAAGGTTAATTACCATGAAAGCTCGGACAAGTTCGATAACCGCCATTATCCGACCATAATTTGTGGAGTTATGCCCCTTTATGGACTTGCTGAAACAGTGTCCACTAGATATCTCGAGTAATTATTAACGGATTAACTTCAAACTTCACAACAAGGTTAATTACCATAAAACCTCAGACAAGTTAGATAACCGCCATTATTCGACCAAAATTTGTTGAGTTATGCCCCTTTATGGACTTGCTGAAACAGTGTCCACTCGATATCTCGAGTAATTATTAACGGATTAACTTCAAACTTCACAACAAGGTGAAAGCTCGGACAAGTTCGATAACCGCCATTATCCGACCATAATTTGTGGAGTTATGCCCCTTTATGGACTTGCTGAAACAGTGTCCACTCGATATCTCGAGTAATTATTAATGGATTAACTTCAAACTTCACAACAAGGTTAATTCCCATAAACCCTCAGACAAGTTAGATAACCGCCATTATTCGACAATAATTTGTGGAGTTATGCCCCTTTATGGACTTGCCGAAACAGTGTCCGCTCGATATCTCGAGTAATTATTAACAGATTAACTACAAACTTCACAACAAGGTGAAAGCTCGGACAAGTTCGATAACCGCCATTATCCGACCATAATGTGTGGAGTTATTCCCCTTGGTTTCATTAATGCGATGCATGGGTTCCATGATGTTGTATTGCACTCATTGATCAACCAGTTATGTTGAATGATTTCTCTTTTAATGTCAATTACTCACAAATACTTCATATATTTCAATCATACAAACAACTGCTCATTCAATGTGTGACGGGCTCGCGGTAACCTTGTTTTTTATATTTAGGTATGTGATCTTTTTCTTTTATTAAGTAAGAGAATATTTTTCAAATCAAAGGTACACTTTATTTATATTTTAATAACTACCTATTGATTTATCATCTACGGAATCATGTCAACAAATCACTGTACACGTGTACAGTGCAGCTACGCTTTGCAGATAAGACATCCTCTTAAAAGATATTTATGAATTTATTTACCCTCCAATTGGCACTAGTAATGTTATCTATAAAATACAAAAAAATGTGGGATTGTTGCGTCAGAATAAAAAAGGCCAAGCAAAAAACAGGAAGTGTTATCGCAAATATATTACCATAAATACGAGGAAAATACACCGTTGAGGACAGACTCATTTGTTTGAAATGTAGGAAGACACGTGTAAGACATGCTATTCGAAAATTATATATCATTTTGCCATTCATACATATGTAGGTGCAGGAAAAACTTAAACAAGATGTGTGTTTTGTAAGAAAGTAGGTAGCGCCATGAAGCAGGCAGTAGTAATGAAAATTAAATCCTTTCAAAACTTGTTGTACGATCTTGTGTTGCATACAGTATATTATTTGTTTTAAATTCATAGAAATAACGCGAACTACGCATTTTATTGAGTTTTTATCGTGACCATGGCCTTGAATTCGGCTTAATCTATTGTTCAGTACACGATGGCACTAGCGGTCTTAGCTTTGGGGAAAGAGACATAACAACCCGCCATAGCTCTCTGAGACTATCAATACTTCTAAGTTGTACTGATACTCACAATTTGTATTTATTTACGAAACTATGGGACACTTCCAAGTCATACATCAGTATAGTACCCTTGTGGTAATTACTTGAGGTTACGGATACCGTCACACGTACTGAATATAGACGATTATGGGTAACACAGTAATGTATGAAGCTTCAGTCAGGTCACTGTAATCCTATACTTTTGTATACTGTTAAATCCATGCCAAGACCTGGTGCAATAAGTGTAATTTTGTATGTCATAGTATAAACGTAAACAATTCTAGAAATACAAATACAAAAATTCTGCTTTGGAACATTTTTCTACAGAGTAATTGATGTTGGATTCTGTTTGTCGTGTATGAAATAAAATACTTTCAATAACAAATCATTTTTGTTTGTCGTATGCCTGATATAAATACATGTTGTTGTTTTTTGTCTTTAATCTTACATTTATAAATGTTGATCCGTTCAGCTTCCTTAGCTAGGTGAGTAAAGCTTTAAAAGTTCCAATGTCTGCATTAGTAGTATTCTGAAGTATAGAATTGATACATACCAGCATGTTTACATCAAAAACCATGAGGTGACGATTACTATGTCAGTCATTACCAGGACTGTCAGAACTGTCGCCAGGAACGTTCGAGGAAGCTAAAATGTAGCACTTAAACTAAACGAAGAACAAGAATTTAGAACCTTACAAAAAGCAAAAGGATACCCAAGTCTCATCAAAATTGTTACTCCTAACACTATAAGACACACTTATGAACATAATAAAAAAAAATGATCTTGTCACACAAAGAAATACATATTTCCTTATGAACTGCTGATGTCGACCAGAAAACCGCGTTTCGAGTCTTCATCAACCAGCATCTTTGGCAAACCCGTGTTTTACGATTTTCCGGCTGCAGTCATCAGAAATGGTGCAAGGACTTGAATACCGAATCAACTGCGACATGAAAATATCGTTAATTTGGAAATGTAGGGAAGTAACTACCAAGAAAGGGACAGTTCATCCGAAAATAAAAATGGTAACCTTTATCGTACAACTTAGTACACGTAGTAAGCCGTTCCATAGTGAGCATGTTGTAAGTAACGATCGAGGAAACATCTGAACAATGATTCTGTTGTGTTCTTGGTTTCAATCTCAAAAGCATGTTCAAATTTTATCTGAATATGAAATGAAAGGAGTTTGCTAATTACTTTGGTAGAAGTCCCAATTAGCTTATTAATAAATTAAGCCGCATTTGGAAACAATCAAGGCCGTCAGAGGGTTGGGGGCCCAGTTTGTCCAATATGAATGTCGACAGTCTGCTGGAAAATCTCGCCTCCAAACTCAACAAAGACATTTCATTTTGGCCTGAACGTAGTACGAAAATAACGAGGCCACAAATGTAACAAATGATTTTGATGGATTGTAAAGAGTTAAATTTGTGCTCTATCCTCAATAATTGTAGTAAGTCTTCAAGCTAGTTTCTAAATTCCACCAGGAACAGTTTTAATAGAATACTCTCGCAAAGTTGGCAAATCAGAGAGAGAAAGTGAACAATTTCGTTCAAACATGGTGAACACCCAATGGTGTCTCTACGATCTCCAGCAGGTCTACACGCGTAACATTGTGGTCGGTTTGACTATTGTCCATGGCTAAGTTTACTTCTCTTTCGGGGAGTCAACACAGACATGCCATTAATGTGATCACATCCCGGGCCTGAAAAAATCCCTACAGAGTCCACATGGTCCTATAGTAACATTTAGTAAACTTTTTACACTGGACTCAATCAACAATTCTACAGCTTTGAATTTAAGTGGTTTTTTTTAATAACACCACTATGTATACAATAAACTAGCAACATGGACGACGTGCTTAATTGCGCGATACTATCGACGTTCTGTCAACATTCGGTATGCCACATCACCTATACATACGAACTAATATTCTTCGACATTTCTGTTTATGTTATCACACGGGGATCCTGATATTGTATTGAATACGTCACTAAACACACAAAAGCAAATACATTTCAATCAACGAAATTATTATAAATATTGCATCTAGCTGAGCGATAAACGATATTCCCGTCGATATCCTATTGTAGTAGCGTCACGTGTCACAGATGAACGAGCCTCTCTGGTTACACTTCCGGGGTCACAGATGAACGAGCCTCGCTGGTTACACTTCCGGGGTCACAGATGAACGAGCCTCTCTGGTCACACTACCGGGGTCACAGATGAACGAGCCTCTCTGGTCACACTACCGGGACTGAAGCGTTCTCGATATTCAGCAACTGACGCACCTAACATTATGAATAATTAAAGCATCATCCCAGTAAATGTTTACCGTGTCATCTATATTTGATTGATTTATATAACATCGGGTCTAATGGTCCAAAGTATTGTTGTGTCACTGAGGCGTTCAATCAAATTTTCCAAAAATCTTGCAATTTCTTTTCTTTATTCTCATGTGTCTGGCGTTCAGATGATTAATTTGAATATTAATCTACATGATAAAATTATATTACAAAATTCATCTTTTTAAACATATTAAATCCCAAACATCAGAGTGAACACGTACTCCGTAAACAATGATGACGGTGTTTACAGCCGGTGCATGGTGAATGGCGATTTGACATTGATCAATGACTTGTCAATAAACAATTATTCTCGAATTTTGCTGGACAATGTATTCGCCATCGATCTAGTGACATAACACAGTTTTATTTTTATTAGCAAATCGTATTTCCATGACGAAATGAGAATTCACAATTCAAAAGAACATGATTCCGTCAATACTTTGTGTGTGGGCGTCAGAAGTTTGTTAAGAGCTTCTGTGGATTATATTGACGAATATGATATAAGACTAATTTTTAGCTCTTTTTATATATAATTTTGTATGGAAAATGTTCAAATGTGAGCGAGTATTGTTTATGTTAAATACTATATAATTATTAAATACTGTTTTATTTTATAGTGATGCATGATACTGTGGTCACGTGACCGTAGTAAAATATTCACAACATGGAAGCAATGAAATCCAAATCGAAACAAAAATCATTGAAAACCTAACATTTCAGGAAAGGGTACAGGGTACTAAAATCAGGTACATCCTTGCAAATGTGAATTTTATTTCAATTGCGCAGTTTGTGTTATCATACAAGTGTTAGGTCATTGTGACCTAAGTTCTGGCTTTGTCCCATCATATCAAATATTCAAAACTTCCAACAATACGTCGAGCTCGAAGGCCAGTGGTTTCAAATCCCATGAGAACGGAAAATACGGAATCCCTGCGATCAGTTATTCTTATTGTCACTTCCTAAATGTGCTGTGAAATTTTGATAGAACAATAGCTAAAATATTGATACGACTTTTAGTGTAAGTGGTCAGCTTATGAAAGCACCTAGCTCCCCAATGTCAATGGAAGTGCTTGGTGACATGGTGTATTAAGTGAAACTTGTCCCTATAATGCCACTTACTGTCTACGAACAAAGGAATAATAAAACCTTGGTCTATTATTAATGTCTGACGATTATCGCACTTTAAATCTGGTCTATTCTGTATGCACGTTTGGACATTGTCGTTTAATGATCACGTGCAGTTATTGACCAGTGTCAGAATCACCATATCATCGGTACCATCTACGAAATTTTCCGGTTAGGGCATTTAATGTCCAGCTCGTTACATTGTGCGGAGCTTTCAGGAATTAACTCTGAGGTAAGGTCTTACGAACCTATTTCTGTTGTACAACGTCGAACCTATTTCTGTTGTACATGTAGTGGGGCTACTTTAAGGTAAAGTCTTACGAACCTATTTCTGTTGTACGTGTTGTGGGGCTACTTTAAAGTAAAGTCTTACGAACCTATTTCTGTTGTACACGTAGTGGGGCTACTTTAAGGTATGGTCTTACTAACCTATTTCTGTTGTACATGTTGTGGGGCTACTTTAAGGTAAGGTCTCACGAACCTATTTATGTTGTACATGTAGTGGGGCTACTTAAAGGTAAGGGCTTACGAACCTATTTCTGTTGTACATATTGTGGGGCTACTTTAAGGTAAAGTCTTACGAACCTATTTCTGTTGTACATGTTGTGGGGCTACTTTAAAGTAAAGTCCTACGAACCTATTTCTGTTGTACACGTAGTGGGGCTACTTTAAGGTATGGTCTTACGAACCTATTTCTGTTGTACATGTTGTGGGGCTACTTTAAGGTAAGGTCTTACGAACCTATTTCTGTTGTACATGTTGTGGGGCTACTTTAAGGTAAGGTCTTACGAACCTATTTCTGTTGTACATGTTGTGGGGCTACTTTAAGGTAA
>NW_018407074.1:97125-163176 GCF_002113885.1 Mizuhopecten yessoensis
GTCTTACGAACCTATTTCTGTTGTACATGTAGTGGGGCGACTTTAAGGTCAGGTCTTACGAACCTATTTCTGTTGTACATGTAGTGGGGCTACCTTAAGGTAAGGCCTCACGACCCTATTTCTGTTGTACATGTAGTGGGGCTACTTTAAGGTAAGGCCTCACGAACCTATTTCTGTTGTACATGTAGTGGGGCTACTTTAAGGTAAGGCTTCACTAACCTATTTCTGTTGTACATGTTGTGGGGCTACTTTAAGGTGAACTCTTACGAACCTATTTCTGTTGTACATGTAGTGGGGCTACCTTAAGGTAAGGCCTCACGAACCTATTTCTGTTGTACATGTAGTGGGGCTACTTTAAGGTAAGGTCTTACGAACCTATTTCTGTTGTACATGTAGTGGGGCTACTTTAATTTGTCGTTCTTTATACGAATGACTTTATGGATATGATGAACTTTTTTTTCAGAAGGATTTTTATTTATGTTCTATTCCGTTTTCTTTGTTGTCATATTTAACAAATATTTTATAAATATGATATCTTAGAAAACGGAATAGAACACAAGCATTTATCGATATTTTCGTATGCGCTGTGTTGTACAATTTTGCATAACATGACTTTTGCTTAAATGATTCAAAGCTTAATCATTTTTCTTGTTTCTTTTCATATCTTATTAAAATATACCTTTTACATGAAATAAGACGGTTTTGTGGATACCAGACACCAAAAGTGTATTCATAAACATTCTAGTAATATTTTGAAGGGCATATAGTCAAGTCAAGTCAATTTTGTTTATAATAGTCATATATCACAATTACATCGTACACGTATATAGTTACATATCAGGGATCAGTCATCTTAATGTAAAAACAGATAGACCATATCATAATTTTGTTAAGAACGGCTATTATACATAATGAATTAATAAATTAAAACAAACTGTCACATGTGCCAATTCAGAGAGCAGGTGATTGGGACAGCCTCTACCTAACAAACTTTCTGGATTTTGTCCTTACATATTAAATAATATAATAGTTAAAAGGTTTCTTTTACATTTGCTGCCTTAAAACATGATGTCTTTTAAAAACCCAATAACAATGGTGATAATAAAATGAATAATTTCCTATTTCTACATTGTAGTGAAATTTAGGTTTCCAAGGGTTGGGGAGCCCCCTACCAGCGAGGTTTGCTAAATTCACACTAACTAGTAGCTAATTATAATTTAAACGGAAGATTATTTTCATAAAAAATGTTTCTGATTGACACCTGGTATCATATTTAACAAATGCGTAAAATAGAAAATGTTATTTGTTTGTGATATTCAGCCTAAAATGGCTAACAAGACACTGTTTAAAATTATAGTTAATCACATAGACTGCTACGTCTTCTGTACATATCATATAAGTGGTTTGCAAGTGGAATTTGTAATTCCTCGGAAGACATTATAAAATTAAATTTGTCAGTGTTATTAAGACTTGCAAAATCATTTCTTATATTATTTGCTACATTAAATAAGGATGATCTTATGTCATGATATACATTACATTCAATTAAGAAGTGTAATTCATCCTCTATACAGTTATTTACATTTGTACGTTCCTCTAGTGGAATCACAGGTTTGGCGCATCTGCCAGTTTCCACTGCTACAGGTAGAGAGCCACATCTAAAATTGAAAAGTACTCTTCGTTTGCTCTTTTGTCTAACAAGCTTGACATATGAATCCGGTATTAAATTTGATTTAAAAGTTCTGTAAGTTTTCAACTTGTTACCATTTATATTACTACTATCATTCCATATAGACTCGTAACATTCATCAGCATCTGAAATAATTAGTTTTTCTTTCACTCGTCTAATCTTGTGTTTAACAGAAAACGTTGAGTTTACAATTTCATTCAAATTGTTGTCATCAATCATTTTCAAAATTCTAGAATCCCAAGATTTCTTCAGACTAACGGACCATAGATGCACTTTTTTCATGAGTCTGTTATCATCACAATACTTTATTCTTAAAAATAAACGTGTCGTTTCTAAAACTTGACTTACATTGCAAGAGTGCCATCCCATTTCACCTCTGAGTGCTAAGTTACTTATTCGACGGGAGGCTCCTAGAAAATATCTACTTGCCTTGTATAGTATGTACCCCATAATCCACATCCATAAATAAGAACCGACTCAATTAAAGTTTTATATAACTTGTTAAATACTTCATAGGTCATTTCACCGGCATGTGAATATATTTTGTATATAAAGTTGTAAGTGCTCTACTAGCCGATTTACAGAGTTCTCTGATAGCAAAATGCAAATTTAAATGTTCCTCAAACCAGAGTCCTAAGTACTTATATTTGCTATTCAAAGTTGCAGTTATGTTACCACATAAAAATGTATAATCAGTAATATTGGTGGAATTATTTCTAAAATGGACTATGTTAGTTTTGTCTTGATTAACTTCGATCTTTCACTTTTTCACCACTTATTTAAAACATATAGCATCCGCTGCATAGAATTTTCATCGGGGGCAATGAGTGCAATGTCATCAGCATACAGAAGTATGGAGCTAATACACGATTCAATATCTATACCGCATTTCAAATCATTAATATATTTTGCTAAATCATTTATGTACATAGAAAAAATTGTTGGCGAGGCATTATAACCTTGTTTCAGACCTTGGGTGGCGTTAAAACACGATTTACTCTAATTCTACATTCATAGTTAAAATTTAATGATTTGATAGCATTTAAAAACAACCATTTATACCAAAATGTTCTAGCTTAGCCCATAAAAGATCTCTGTTCACACAATCAAATGCTTTTTTCATATCAACAATACATGCAATAGTGGATTTTTTTCTTGACTTTCTGTTATTCAAAACAGAGTACAATATACACTGATGGTCTAAGAAACTTCTGTTCTTTCTAAACCCGTTCTGTTTATCTGCTAGTAATTCATTTGTGTCTAACCATTTTAATAACCGATTATTTAAAACGTCGGCATACATTTTACATGGGATTGATATAAGTGCAATTCCTCTATAACTAATTGGATCTAGTGGATCCTTCCCTGCTTTTAGAATAGGGTTAATAATACATTGAATCCACTTATCCGGAACTCTACCATTATCAAAGCAATTAAAAATTATAGTATGTAAAAGGCCAATACTAGCTGGGTTTCTGAGGACATTGCTCTATATATTGTCAATACCAGCCGCTTTGTTTAACTTGGCACGATAAACCGAATCTTCAACATCTTGACGTAATATTGGTAAATTCAATAGACTGCTGTCAATATCAAGTTTGCGTCCCAACAACTTATCAATATCATCTTTTCCATAAGTAACGTCTGTCATGTCAGACCTTTGAAGGTTCTAGAAAGAGTCGTACCATACCTTTAGAGATTCACTAGAGTTTTTCGTTATATTACCATTTGCATCTCTCATTGTATTTGGTATGGTATTCAGTCTGTTTTTTTGCATACCTCGCTGGCCTATCTTATTCCAGAAATCGTAACGGGAATTATTACACATGTCAAGCAGTTCGTCTTGTTTGATTTTTGATATCGTCGTTTATCACGTCTAAGTATTTTGTTAAACAGTTTACGGTTGTTTATGTATTGATACCTTAGTGTTCGCTTTAAACTTACATGACCGTTACACTTTAACCATAACCTTTCACTCTCATTTTGCTTGTGTACTAGATTCTGTAACTCATCATTCCATTACGGTTTACGTCGAAGTGTTGAATTTATACTCCCCGTACCATTTCTAACGTTCAATTTTGGTAGCTTAGCCTCCATTTCACTTTCGATTAACTTGGTAAAGCGACTGTATGCCCGGTTAGCATCTGAGGAGACCTCTATGTCATGTTCTATTTCGTCAATAGTCGTTAAAAATTTCTCATTGCTTCATCGTCTTTCATAAAAAAAATCTGGGACAGTTTTAGTATTGAAGCGCTGAGGTCCGTTATACCTAGTCTCTGTTACGTCCATTTGATTTTCTCCATTACATAATTGAATATTGAATTCTAGTAAGGAATGATCAGGAATACGATCGATATGATTTAACGACAGATTTTCACTAATCTCCGGAATGAGTTTAACCTTAAACTCATTAACACTGTTTAGTTCTTCATGAGGTACAAATAAGTAATTAACTACAGACTTTCCTTTTGATCAAATTTGGGTATAGTTTTGGTTACCTGTTATACCGTTAGCAATACAAAAGTTGGTATCAGAGAGGAAATCAATTGTTAGCTGATAACCGTGATCGTGTATAGTGTTGTCGATAACAACGCGATCTGCTATATCATCGACACCTTCCACATGATCAGTAAGGTCCCTACATCTTGCGTTTAAGTCCCCCATAATGTAAATATGACCTAAGCTTTGGTACATGTAGACTTTTTCGATCAGGTTACTTGAAAAAGTCTCCGCGTCAGAAGCTCGTGAGGAATCTTCAGGAGGGAGATGACATACACATATAACAAATACTTCACCGTCGTCATTATTTAGTTTTACCTAAATACAATCTTCACACGAGTCATCAAGGGTAACGCATATATACTTACTGAAGTAAGACAGGCCATAGCATTAATACCAAAAGGTAGAATTTTTTGAGACCGTGCGTTCCGGAAGAGTAAGCGTTCTCCCCCCATATGCGATATCCGATTGCTGTAAATGTGGTGTTTCATTTTTTATTGCAGAAACTGATGACAAATCATCGTCTGTTCACGTGAAGAAATATAGATATCCTGTGAATGCTTTGTAATGTATTAGGACGGTTTATATTAATCCTATGATATCTATAGTAGCTGAACCGGCATTTCTTCTGTCGCTTGAAATAAAATATGGACTTCTTTTAATTCAAGTACCAAACGTTTCTGCTGTCAGACCTTTGAAGTGCGTTTGTTGTCTGTTTTAATAAACTTTAAATAGCGACTTCTTACATTTGAATTCCATTGCAATATAATTATTCAGTTTATATTTAACATGTGCGCGTGATTTCCCATGGTAAACGTCCGCGCTTTCTTATCTAACCAACACTCCCCCAAACAGAATAGGGTTGCTGTATCCTATTACGTGTCGTGTCGATATTTTCTTGCCCTCTTTATATATTCCACCACAATGCACACATAAATGTTGATTATTTCTGAATAAATGTTTTTTTAAAGAACATTCTAATGATATTTCTTAAGTGAAGTCATTCATTTCTGGAAAATTGCAGAGATCATAACTACATCATACGTATTCTGTAAAAATTGCACGATTTTTCTAACTTTTATTCCAAAGATTGGATTATGCAGAACAGTTTTGTTTCATAAAATAAATTCGATTGTAGCTTGTGAGCAGAAATTTCTTCAAGAGCATATATAATCGGTTCTTGAAAATGAGGAAATTTCTCATTTTCTTTGTTTCTATTAAGATTTATAGAAACTCACTATGTGAAAAGGAATGTTTGAGAAACTGTGAAAATAATGTGGTGTTCATGATAATAATATATGCATATACATAAAACTAGTTAATATTCATGAAACTAGGTAATATTCATAATCTTGTTAAAATCATGAATGGAATCTCAGTACTTCTAGCATCGTAACATAGCAATTTACATCCGTTTACAGACCTTAATATGGTTTATAACTAGCGTGACAAGTTTTCGTAAGTTCGACTTTACAATTAGAAAAAAACAGCCTATAACGGCTCATTTTATTCCTATTTCACGTAATACAGTTTATTTTAATGGCAATACCTTGACTTGGAATACTCTATATATTACCTGTTTATTTTACAGATCAAATTCATTTATGCGGTGACGTCAACTTTTTGACAGCCATATACCCGATTCGTTCATACAGAATAATGTTGTTGAACTAGACAGACGTGTAGTCTAGAACCCCATCATGTCCAATAAAGAAGAAAAACCTAGAATGGAAATCCTAGTCGCCGTTTTGCTTTTGTTGACACAACGCACGTACGCCGTAAATTTCACCAATATATTACAACAATATGCCCTGATGTGTGGACACTCACATCTTTGCAACTGGTCTGCAATTTACGACATTGTCTTTCCTGCAAGAATTTACGACGGTCCAGACATTTGTCCCCATTGCGCATGTGACAGACAATGTATTGAACGAGGAGACTGTTGCCCGGATGTTCTGTTTCCACATCCAGGACTAGCGTGTCTAAATCTTGCTATAGTCAATCCGAACAACGTAAGGAAACATGCATTGGCTCTTATAGAATGTCCGGCAAATACGCCAGCGGCATTAGCCGAAAAATGCTCCGGGAAATACAGCAGTATGGAGAAGTTAACACTGACTCCAGTGGCGTCTGCCAGTAGCTTAGTTGTTTACAGAAACAAGTTCTGTGCTGAATGTTTTAAGGAAGAGAACACTATTCCCTGGTCTTTGAATATAGACTGTCCGGGTATGATTGATTTGAATCATCTAACTTCGTACGATGCTATCATAGATATGATTGAGGGAAAGTCTTGTTCTATGATGTACCGATCTCCGAACAATCAAAAGTATGTAAACTGTGATAGACCGGAATTAAGGAGTATTGAAAACATAGAAGGCTGCAATACCACAGGAAGGTGGGTCAAGTACGACCCAGACATAGAATGGGCATGTCGAACAGTGGATCATCGCTACAAGTACTACAAAAACATTTTCTGTTATATGTGTAACCCAGGGCAACATAGGAGGAATGATCACGTAGTCGGTAGTTGCAACCAAACAGGAGAATGGGCGGTCTTCGATAAAAGCCTCCAGCATGCGTGTGAAACATCTCCAGCGGCCCCGGAAGCATATCCTTTCAAAAACGTCTTTTGTTTCCAATGTAACAGAAATACTAATAACGACGAAATCTTCTTAGATTCAACCATTGATATTGAGTCAGATGAACGTGTTTGGATGGAATCATTATTCAAGCTAAGAATAAAATCTTTTGATAACTTACAAGTCTACATAGAGAGTCCAATGGATCGTGCTTCTACAACAAACACTACTTACAATTCCCCATTGCACGGTATGACTGTGGAAGACAGGGGGAAGGAAGTTGGTATCCAGAAATTGATTTTTATGCACTTTCTCCATTACGGACATCAAAGGTACTGCGACAAGACACTGTCATTTCAGGATGCTCGAGACTCTGTAGCGAACAACTTACCAGTCTGTGGATGCGACGTCACGTGCGTTTTAACTTCAGATTGCTGCACCGATTTCGCAATGACGTCTCCCGTACAGATTTCAAAACAAATGCCTGGTTTCGTTGTTTCTAAGTGCTACAATACAACTGATATATCATATTTACTGATTTCGTGCGAGAACACTACCACTGATGCCAGCTTTGCCAACATACCGATCACATCTAGTCAATCGAAAGTAGTGTATCGGAACGTTTACTGTTTCCTCTGTAACGAAGGTCGTGATTTGTTACCGTCAAAACCTCCCGTCGGAAACTTCCACCTATCGCTATTAGAAGACAAATTCAATCCGCTGTATTTGAAGTTGAAATGCAATTTTCTGATTAAGTATGAAGAATTTTATTTGTTGAGTGAATTTATAAAGAGCATAGAAAACATCGGTCGAGGCATTGGGCATGAGAAATGTGTTATCAGTTTTCCTCCACATGGACATAACGACCGATTTCAGGGGAATGCGTATTCCACTTGTAATGTTACAGGACAATGGGATGTGTACGACCCGGATGTAAAATGGGCGTGCGAGAATTACATACCAGACATCACACATCATGTCAGTCAAGGAATATCTGATTACGGTAACATATTTTGTAGAATCTGCAACACGAATTCAAACAGCAAAACACCCATAGATACTTGTAATGAGAAGGGGCATATAGAGCCGACTAATGTCACCATGATAACCAGATGTGACGTCTACCCAAGGGCACCTTCCATGCTTACTTATAAGAACAAGTTCTGTGCAGAGTGCTACCCCATGGACACCAAACTATCCAATGAAATGTTTTACCAGCCAAATATCTACTTCACTGACACAGACAAGTGTAAGGATAAACTGATAGAGGTTATGCAAGTGCTGAAATCGACCTACAGGAAAATGTTTACATTCAGAGCCCTTTCTGATAATTCTGTTTTAAGCGAAGCATTTAACGCGAACACCACTGGACGATGTCCAACTGATCAAGTTTTCGATTCAAAGAAGGTGAATATTTATATTTTCTTAAATCTATTAACAAATCACATTATTTCATTACATATTAAGCCGCAATCTTTCTAAAGAGCATCATATTTAACCACAGAAAAGAGGCTGGCCAAATTGCTTTCTATGTAGGTATCGATATCGATTTTCATTGTACGAATCTAGACACAAATTATCTGTTTGTCAATGTATGTAAATGATAGAGTATAAGATAGCGTTTTTCTTTTAACAAAATAACACCTTTGGGCTGAAATATGTATTGATAACATAATCGTAATGATCTCGGATTGTTCGAGATATCACCGACGCTTTCTCTTAATTATGCGGCTTGTAATTGTTTTATTTGTTGTTTATTGCAGGTTGTGTGTCGTCCCTTGCGTTGCTCGGAAGGGAGGTTTCTAACCAGAAATGCTTGCCGACCATTTTTACCCCACACGACGTTGCTTGGTTATACAATGGCGGTGCGCGTGGTAGTAACTTTCACACAGGTGAATAACTATACAGTGGGCCAGGTGATTGAGTCATTACGAAACGTCATCAGAGATCATATTTCCACAAAACTTTATACAAGACACGAAGACATTGAATATGTTTCCATGTATTTACTTGTTCCTCAAGGGTGTGACTCCGGCATTGATCCCACTCGTCAACAGTTCCTGCTTCATACGTCTTTCTTCATTGCTGCTATGATGGACAGATTAGACACTGAAGAAAAACTGGTCAATTTGACGTCATCAAATTTCAGTGTTATAGTACAGGATACAACGTGTCATGTGCAGTTTGAGTACGACCAGGAAGCTCTCGAGTTGCCAACCACCATACACACGGCTGACGTAGAGGGTAGCTGTTTCCTTGTCTCTCACGACGAATTTAGCTATGCTTCTGATAAATATAAGTTGAGTTATGTTTCGAAATTTTTAGCATGCCAGCACGTCGAAATCGACGGAGACCAATACGAATCGGAGGATGGTAGTTTCCATGTCAACCTCTTGCCGAACGGACCGAGGTTACACTTTGGTGAATTTCGAAAAACATCTATCTCTAAACGAGTACAGATTTGTCTTGATGACTTTGAAAAAATGATGACATCACAAATTGTCGCAGATGAAAATTCAACAAAAGAAACGGCGATGTTTGTTCTTCAGGTCATCTCTTTCGTATGCGTTTGTTTATCAATTCTGGGTCTGTTTTCAACCTTTTTGACCTACTGTTTCTTCTCATCCCTAAGAACCCTGCCAGGTAAAAACAACATGTGTTTGATAGTATCTTTGTTTTTCTCGCAGTTTCTAACACAGCTTGGAATATCACAGCCAAAGGACAAAATGCTGTGCGCCATATTTGGTCTCATGATCCACTATTTTTGGCTAGCGACATTTCTCAGTATGAATGTATGTTCCTACCACATGTTCCAAGTGTTTGCGTTCCCATTAAGACAAGTAAAATCGAAGAGAAGAGAGTGTTCGACTCATCTCCGATATCTGTTCTACTGTTTAGGTGTGCCCGCTTTGATCATTGCAGTGTATGTGACGGTTTCTGTGATTGTGTACGACAGTATCGGGTACGGGAATAATGAGAAATGCTTTATAGCCTCTTTACCCGCATTTATGGCTACATTTATTGGGCCTGTGTTCCTGATCTGTCTGGTAAATGCTGTATTCTTCTGTGTCACGGTATATACCATTTCTACGGTCCCTCACGTCTCCTCTAACAAGTCTTCTAGGCGGGAAGTCAGTATACACATCAAACTCTTTCTACTGACAGGCATTTCATGGATATTCCAGCTGATCGACTCATTCGTACCCATGTCTATATTTTCTGTTATAGTAAACTTTGTAAATGCTTCACAGGGTATTTTCCTTTTTATCGCTTATTCTGTAAACCGCCGGGTACGTACGTTCTATACACATCGCTTATCTTCCCGGTTCACCACCATAGCGTCACTTACAAAGTCAAGCAAATCGTCCTCAGTAGAGGAACATCGAGTTTGAGATGGCAACCGGATGTGATATCTGACATATCTCCTGTTTTTAAAAAAAGTGTTGAATTAAGGATTCCTGTCTCACTGCAGACAAACCACTAGAGAGTTCCACTGTAATGATTATATCTACAGTAACCTACCCTTAGCATGGTGTTAGATATAACTGTGGCATGAGTGGACCAAGACACTTCCGTTGACATGGAAGCTGAGGTGGTTACAGAAGCAGCATATTGATCAGAGGTCAATGGTACAACTTCCGGTAGATTTTAGATTTCAGAAACATTTATCAAAGCTTACTAGAATAGAATGATTCCAACCAAAAAAAAGTGGTGACTCGAGGCTCCTTAAGGTATCTCTTCAGCTTCCACTGGGGTTTTTATTTTGACATTTGTTATTATATTGCTGTGTTTTATATTGCTGTGCTTTAAGTTCCTGTATAACGCTTTAGTGCATTATTGGAAAGGTCAGAAATAGAAAACAATTGGCCGATAGTAACAAACTTCTAAAAGGGAATGCTGTACAAAGTCTAAATGTTCCGACTTACACCATGTATGCTACAGTGATATTGATCTGAATGCAGATAGGTACGAACCAGACATATTTCACATATTGATTCATCTCATGATTGTTACAAGTGTCTGCAAATCAATAAAGTACATATGTTTTGTATTCAAAATATTTCACGTTAAAGTGTTTTAAGTGTATTATTTTGAAATCTATTTTCATTACATTTCATATTTGTTGAAAATATGTTTTACTAAATAAAAATGTCAAACAGCTGAACAGTCGACTCTGTATTTACGTATTAGGGGCCGATCGGACGTGAAAATGTTTGGGGTCACCCGCCCGAACACTTCGGTTTTCTCCGTTTACTCCGGCTCCCTCCCGCAATAAGACCCGCCGCTCGCTACCATCCGGGCCAACAGGAATGATTTATATAAGTTGAAATAACTTGTTTCATACTTATATATTTGTTAATATGAAAATAAATTTTGGCCTCTACCTTTATAACCAATTTCCAGTGAAATTAACATCCGTGGATAAATTGACCGTTAATATAACAGGAATACGTTGGCTGTGTATTTATAAAGGCGGATACAATGTTAACACCTACAAACAGTATGAAATGTGAGAGCGCACCCATCTAGCCACTACCCACGCTAGACGTTATGTCTAGGATTTTAACCGTCGTCGCTGACAATCTAGCTTGTCATTAAGGCACGTACCATTCGGATTTACAATAAAACAGAGTATCTATTGGAGAAAATAGTTTGACGTTGGTGGTAAGCACTTGTAGAAAATTGACGTTACGGTAAGGACTCTCAAAGCACCTGCACTGATTGTACAAGGCCACAATGATTCAACCCCCAAAATATATCATGTAAAAGTAGTTCCAAGAAATCGACAAGGTTCTAGTACAGTGATACTAAAATAAACAATAAGATGACTTCAATGAACGGTCACCTTCGGCGTCTTCACCAACTGTTGATTTCCAGAACCAATATAAAGGGTTATTGTTTATAGTTATATTTTCTTCCTCGGTTGATAATTCCGCAGAATATCGAGTAGTACAGGGACATTCAATAACACTAAGAGGATCTCAAGAAAATACCTATTAATCAATATTACGACATTGTATGCATAATGGGATTAAACCGAAAAACTCTTTTTATCTCGTGCTAGCCAATATAAACGACCCATTGGTTGATTAGATCAAATGAAGTGGTCAAGGAAACGCTATAAACACAATCAAAACACTGTAATCTTCCTTAGGAGTGTTTGTTCCATACCGGAAATACTGGTAGGGTTTTCATCTGATGTGAGCTAACTTCAATCCAACCTAAATCTATATTTCCTGGATTTACAACAAGGCATAAAAGCAGTTCATCGATGTTGTGTAATTAACCTGTTAGTAATTATTTTAAGCCCCTTACCGCGGATGACCTGTGTACAGTCGTTGAGGAAATATAGTATATATACTGAATTATTTTGTACAGATGGACAATGGAAAGGTGGGGTCAACATTTGGCCCCCACTTTGATTTCTTATATTCTATTGCCATATGTAGATACATTTGTACATAAAAATGATCAATAACTGCATAAATGATTATTCATAAATGCTACTGATAACCGTAGCGGACCTCCTTGCATAACACCAGTTTGAGTGACGGGGGTTACCTAACAAAATGACAGATACATGTCACAGGCGAATGTTATTTTGAAAATGAATTATGAAAGTGTATACTGTAGAAAATTACTGTTATTTTGGTACTAAATATGTCATATTGGTATACTTGAAGAAAGTGTAGTGATACCTTTAATAATAAAAAAAAAGTGCAAAAGTTTCAAAACTTTTGAAATATTACCAACATTGTCAACTTGCCTATATATAGTTACAATGGTAGTTTAGATTATAAACTTCTTAAAAAACTTTCCGTATATGAATTCTGTCTACAGACTCATTTTTATGTAATATCAAAACCGGTAAATTACATTTTTAGCATGCCAAACATGATCAATGCCAATTCCACATAATCTTGAAGATTTGATTATCAATGTTTATGATGTTAAATACCGATACGTTTTCTGTTTTTGTATCATACCAAAACATTTTATTATTTTACGCGTGGTTCAAGTTTATGTGCAGCAGTAATAACTCATGAATATATATTCTGCCAAAATAATCTTTCCTCTGGAGAACTACTTACTAGTAAGCTTATGATTGTGTTATAGAAAAAGATATGCAATTTTATAAAAACAATAAAATAATCATAATATTAAAACTTTTATACACTTTATTATACTCCCCGCAAAGAAGTTAGGGAGGGGGATATTGGAATCAGCCTGTCCGTCCGCCTGACTGTCCGTAGAAAACGTTTGTCCGGACAACTCCTTCTAAAGAAGTGGACCAATTTCAACGAAAAATTCCAGATATAATAACTAACAATTGCAGTTGTGCAACCAGGCATTATGTTTTCATTCTGACCCTTTTTACATAGTGATGGCCCTTTGTTGAAAAGTCCTTGACCGGACATATCCTCCAAAACTAAGGGGTGAATTTCAGCGAAAGTTTCCAGATATATGGTTACTACCACCTGATGGTGTGCATCCAGGTATTATTTTGTTCAATCTGACCCTTTTTAGGAGTAATGGCCCTTTGTTGAATAATCCTTGTCCAGACAACTCCTCCAAAACTAAAGGGCCAATTTCAACGGAAGTTTACAGATATGGTAACTGCCCCCTGACATTGTGCATCCAAGTAGTATGTTTTCATTCAGACCCTTTAAAAAGGAGTTATGGCCCATTGTTAAAAAAAAACTGTGTCTGCCTCATAAATTTCTGGGCCGATTTCAATGAATGTTTATAGATATGGTAATTACCCCCTGATGTCGTGCATCAGGGTACGTGCATCTGGGTAGTATTTGTTTCATTTCGACCCTTTTGGAGAAGTTATGTCCCTTTGTTAAAAATCTTTGACTCGACAACTCTTTCTTAACTACTAGGACGATTCAGCAAAACTGGTTCATCTGGGATAACAAGATTTGGTATGGAAGTATGTTTTGGCATAGAGAGGGAGTACATGAAGTATGTCAGTGACATATATACTTAAATAATTACTGGTGGGAGACTATGGATAGCTTTGCAATGCTTTGCCTTAGTTAGCATTAAGCTTACAGTTTTGGTTTATATAGGAGAGGGGATATTAGTTAGTCTTTGGCTTACAGTTCTAGTTATTATTATATTTTTTTTGCTTATTGTCATTCATTAAACAAAATATGAAGGAGTATTACATTTATTTATATCGTTAACTCTTAACAAATAAAGCAAGGAAAGATATCCTTGTCTGACTCCCCATACAAACATATTTTTAGCACATTTGAGGTCATCAACGTTTACAAAACTTCAAACCATTAACATGAACAACCTACTTGCCAAATATCAAAACCCAATGACCTACGGTCCTGAAGAAACACAAGCTAAAGAAAAAGTGGAAAGAAAGCTCTGTTTTTCTTTTTTTGAATCAATCGTGTTATATGACAAAACCGGTTGTGATTATTTTTGAAATTCCTGATGTTGAAAGATATTATTGGTAGCCAACTTTTAATCAAGTATGAAAAATAGACTAGTTCTAGAACTATTCAAATTAACGTGTCAAAAATGGAAATTTGCTCATTAGTAATACAATTTCACATACTTTTCTGCTTTAATTTTCAATAAAAAGAACAATTCTTCATTGAAATAATGTTATATTTGGTATCGAAATAACAGCTGGACTATGTTGCACACGATGATGATATAATGTTAAGGTAATTGTGTCATTTAAATGCTCTAGGAGGAATTGTATTACCGCACCTTTAACACCCACACAGGTGTAAATCGGTGAGGTCCCATTTATCATAAAAGTAGTTCTGAAACTCACTGTTCCTGATTTAAGCTTCCTATACCCATACCTTTTTGGATATATCTTGTTTTTAAATTCCAAGCGGGGGCCGACGATAATGTTAAATATCCATAGGCGTTGACTCTACCTTTGGAACTCCTTGTTTTCTCATGACTGTGCTATGGCAATGAACATGTCATTAAAATAATAAAGATTATCAACAACATTAACAACAAAAGCAATCAGGTAAAAACAAGCAGAAATTTAAATCGACAAATGTGTTTTTTAATTACATAGGTTAGGTAATCATAGTGAGAAAAAAGAACCGCAGTGTTGTGCGCACGTGCTGTACATGGTAGTCGTGAATTTGATATTTTCTCATTTATTTGTAATCTACAAGCCACTGGAGATGCTCGACAAAGCACTGTCCTTGTTATTCCAGTATTTCATGGGTACATACACATTACACTTGATTATTATTTATAAACATTTTATTAACCCGACCAGGTTGTTTACATTAGTGTCCGTATGGAAATCAATAACACGTGTATTTGCATTGAACCTTCAACGTGCACGAAACCACCAGAGAATTATTTCCGAGCGGCCATACTTCTGTTGATTATATTGCCTGCTAAACAGTATCACCCACATGAAACAACTATCTTGTGATTGTTTTACGTCCGTTATCAAGTAGACGAAAACCGTCTGACCACGAAGCCTCCATTTTAAGTTCTCGTGCAATCAAATTGTATTTCACATAAAACGCCCACGTAACTGTCTCGATTCCGCTCCTCCTCTCATAGTTTTTAATTATCCATTTTCATTTAACAGAATCACTAAAAAACGAAGAAGGAAGGACCTATTTAAAACTCCTGAATGTCGATGCAGAGAGCCAAAGAAAGTAAAATTCTACTGCACCATTACATCTTTTCATCCATGCATAACATGGAAAAGGTATTAACGGTAAAAAATAAGTAAACCCATGTTAAGATTGTTCTAATGAAAAATAATGTTACAGGTTTACAACGTTTTGATAAAAGATAATTTCTCCTTCAATTCCAGCTACATAGTTACAGCCAACCTCGGGGACTAAAAGCTCACCAGCAGAATCAAGATGCCATTTATGCCAGGATAAATTCCAGCTATTCTGGGGGTCGGATAGTTCACCAGCAGAGTCAAAGAGTCTATCGTACCAGAGTAAACTGTAGCTACAGAATCAGGCCAAAGGAGTCGAGGTGTCCTACGATGTCGTACCAAGATAGACTGTAGCTACAGAATCAGGCCAAAGGAGTCGAGGTGCCCTTCGATGTCGTACCAGGATAGACTGTAGCTACAGAATCAGGCCAAAGGAGTCGAGGTGTCCTACGATGACTGCTAACGTGGCATTGTTTGTGTGTCAGAGGTGTTAATATATATAATTCTGCCGCTGTACTTTTATTACGAGGACATAATTTTGAGCATGTTTCAAAGACAAGAATCATACAACACGACTAATTATGATCTTATTCATCCTTGGCTTATCATTAATACAGTAATTACTATATATTCAAAGACTTCTTTAAGAAATTAACGTCTACAAAGACATATTACTGGGCCCCATATCAATGCACGTTAAAGAGTAAAATTTCCTTAGCTCCATTTTCCCAAAAAATCTGAAAAAATAATCGGCATATAATCATGCGTAGTATTTTAACATTTTAATGATGTTTTCTTATGTTAA
Organism: Mizuhopecten yessoensis; assembly: GCF_002113885.1. Lineage (NCBI taxonomy): Eukaryota > Metazoa > Mollusca > Bivalvia > Pectinida > Pectinidae > Mizuhopecten > Mizuhopecten yessoensis. Next base: position 113,382 of record NW_018407074.1, read on the forward strand.
TAAACTATATGCAGATATTTATACGAATATAAAGAAAATATGAATAAAACTCAACTTAACGATGTGAAACATTGTTGGACTATATACCCACATGCTGACTTCAGACCTGTGTGATCCTGACTCCTGTGTGCTGACTTCAGACCTGTGATACCATACAAGTATTGTTGCATAATTGTTGTTTTGATTTTCTACACATTAAATTGTCCAGTGTGTTAAAGAATTGGCATAAACTGTAAACATACATATTTTGATACAATAAAAAACTTCAAATTTCAACAGGTAAGCGCATTGATTAATTTGGTGCTACCACAATATATGGAATAGAAAGCTACTAGTACAGTAAAACCTCATTATACTGCCACTATATGTCTAGGTAAATTTTGGCATTATAAAGCGGTTTGGTGATAAATCAAGGGAAACATGTAAAATAATTCTTTAGAAAAAAGGGGAAAAAAGGACCATGTTACCTATATTTGTAGTGAGGGTACTTTAAGTCTTTAACTTTCAATGATCTATAAGGTCTATTCATCACCATATATATACTCATATGACAGTGCATCTTGCGCAAGAATAGGTCCTCTACATCAGCGTTCCTTGTCCGCGATGCTCTCAGCTTAATTGCTTCCTTCGGCTGTCTTTAGCCGAGGGGACTATTGGTTTTATATAATAGCTATATTTTCAATTATAGTATATCAATTCTATCTTCTTGTAATATGATGTATATGTACATGTAACTGTTCTGTTTCACTGTATCTTGAAAAAGGAGCGTATCGCTCCGAAAATTTGACAACCTAAACTTGTCCACACTGTTGGATTTACTTCTTTGCCCCACATCACTATAAACATATATATATATATATATATATATAACCCGCGCCAAAATTCATGAAGCTGTTCTCATGCTGAAACTCAGATTCTGCGCTTAAGCCAAATGTCGTATTCTGTTAACAAATCAATACAAGTAAACTTTTTATCTATGATTTGGAAGAGTTTTGGAGAAATTTAAAACCAAATATTGTCTTCAGTGCTTACACTTTACTTTTGCCCACGTCACAGTATTTAAACGAATTCCAAGAAAGTTGGTTTGAGTACAGAACCCGTACTTGAGCATGATAATATTCTCAGTAAACAGGTTATGGTGTTACATTATTCACGAGAATTTATAGAACGCACGAGGAAGACAGATCCAATAAAGCTATCTGTCATGGACGTGTAAAGATTAACGCGTATGAATTCAGAATCACTGGAAAAAATAATGCCAAGACTTACAGAAAAAACGTGAATCTAATACATTTGTGACATGTCCTTCACACAAAATGCGTTTTCTGCATAGATGTGTTCTGTTGATGAACTTATATACACATATACAACGTGACGTAGTAGGTAATCTACGACTGGACATCAAAACGACCGATTTCCTACTTGGCGGATCCCTTATTTGTCATGACTAATGACATGGTCAGTGTGTTTGGGTCATTAGCGACAGACAAACATTTCTGGACTGGACAGGAAACTTTATGACGGATGACTTATGTAATACGGGGGAAATGTACCATCCGGAATGTCTGGTTCCGCTTCCGGTTTTTGGTTGATAATATCTCCAATAATTAATTGCTTTGTGCTCGAATTATGTCAGTTGTATTCTCGATTTTGTCACTGTGTCGTGAAATTTGTACTTGTACTTTTTCGTTACGTTAAAATTTACTTTTAAGTATAATGTATAACAAATAATATCAATGTGACGCTGTGCTATATAGATTGTCATTTGGTGTTGACGTTGTGCTTTATTTTGTCCTTGTATGCTGACACTGTGGTCTAATTTATCCTGGAGCGGTATATTTTGTCCTTGTATGCTGACACTGTGGTCTAATTTATCCTGGAGCGGTATATTTTGTCCCTGAATGTTAACAATGTGGTCTAATTTATCCTGGAGCGGTATATTTTGTCCTTGTGTGTTAACAATTTGGTCTAATTTATCCTGGAGCGGTATCTTTTGTCTTTTTGTGTTAACAATGTGGTCTAATTTATCCTCGAGCGGTATATTTTGTCTTTGTTTACAATGTCGTCTAATTTGTCCTGGTGTACTGTCGCTGTGATGTTTTTTGTCCTTGTGCATTGACGCTGTGGTATATTTTGGCCTTGTATGTTGACGCTTTGATCTTATTTGTCCTTGTGTGTTGACGTGTGGTTTAATTTGTCCTTGTGTATTGACGTGTGGTTTAATTTGTCCTTGTGTATTGACGTGTGGTCTAATTTGTCCTTGTGTGTTGACGCTGTGGTCTAATTTGTACTTTTGTGTTAACACTGTGGTCTTATTTGTCCTTGTGTGTTAACACTATGGTCTCATTTGTCCTTGTGTATTAACACTGTGGTGTAATTTGTCCTTGTGTATTGACGTGTGGTCTTATTCGTCCTTGTGTATTGACGTGTGGTCTAATTTATCCTGGAGCGGTATATTTTGTCCTTGTGTGTTAACAATGTGGTCTAATTTGTCCTGGACCGGTATATTTTGTCCCTGAATGTTAACAATGTGGTCTAATTTGTCATTGTGTATTGACGTGTGGTATATTTTGGCCTTGTGTATTGACGCTATGGTCTTATTTGTCCTTGTGTGTTGACGCTGTGGTCTAATTTGTCCTTGTGTATTGACGTGGGGTCTAATTTGTCAGTGTGCGCTGTCGTTTAGGAATGTATCTGATGTTGTGTTGATGTTGTTGGATTGTTTGTCCGTTCTGGTTTGGCCTTTTTTTGTCTTGTGTGTTGATGCTTAGGTTTATTTTGTCATTGTGTTTTGACGGAATACTTCGTCCGTGGGGGTTTAAATAAAGTGCGTTAAAGCCTGGTACAGTGTGTATGTATAATGACACTGACGTTTATCCTGTCGTTGTGTGTGGATATGTGGAATAGTTTGATCTTGTGTGTTATGACGTTGTGGTTTATCTGGAAAGTTATCATAACTATAGAAAATAGAACGTTCCTTCTGGAGAAATGGCTGTTGCACAAAATGGTAAAGCGGCATGTTTAAAATGCACCAAGTCAAGATATACAGAACGATAATTTATATTTCCCTTTGTTCTGTTTAATATAAAAACAAACCCAGTGGTTAACAAGCACATGTTCTTCTAGAATACGCATTTCAATATATATCATATATCAGCGTAAATCTGATATAATTAACGCTGGTGGATAACAAACTACATGTTGTGATTTCGGATATAAAGGCAGTCTGACTGGTATTCAAATTGTACAGTAACGCTCAGCTCATGGATGACGTCATTCATATGTTATAGTTAAATATAATGCTATTCTATTATTTGTATTGGAAAATCACGGTCTGGCTATGCTGATGAAATTTGTTTCAGATTGCGAACAATTAATTACAAAATATTTGAACAGTCAAATTGTTTTTTGCTCTTGTTTGTTATAAAACGTGATGCACGCATTACCTGTATTCGGTTTTATGTGATAAATTGATATATTTTGACTTTAACTATTAATCACGTGACATTTCCGATGTTTTGGGACAGAAGATGTTTCCTGTTTTACGCCTGTGCTGGGGTTTCCTGCGAGTCGTTGTAATTATCGGGTAGTCACGGATCAATATCAGGATTTATATAGAGAACACATTAGAATGCTAAGAGCAAAGAGTAATATTGTGTCCACCAGGTAAGTCAGTAATGCAATCATGTAGTATTTGCTCCGTCATATAGCAATGACAAATATGTCTTTTTGTTTTAAAGAATGCTGACTTTATGCAGTTTTTACTGCTCTCAAATTATTTTTACTAGATGTTCATTATGTTCACAAGTTATAACATTTTTGAAATGATAGCACTCTATGTGTACTTTTTATACATATCATGTATCAGATTATTTTATCTTTTATTATAAATAACTATTATATAATAAATAAAAATAGTTACTAAAGAAAATGAAGTTATTAACTTTATTTAAACAACCAAATATACCATACTGTAGGAAAACAATACAACGTATTTAATATTTTATGAAAAAAAAAGAATTCTAAACGAAAATTAGGTCTTATTTCGTCACTTAGCGAGCAAATGATTGCTTTATTGTGTCTATACACATCTATAAATCTATAAATGGTTATTTTACATATGTGTTTGCATTTATTAATCTAGATGCATATTTGTTAATTTACTTTGTTCATATCTGGTTATCGCATAGTCTGGTGTAGGTATAAAGACACGACTGAATCAATAGCGTTACTTTACTCATTGCTCATCTAATAATAGGGGGTAAGCTATTATTTCACGCTATATCTTTATGTATCATCACGAGATATAGCTATAACGTGTGCGACCTGGTATCAAGGGGAATTCATATTTTTTTGCGCCTGAGAAAATATATTTAGCATAATTTCATCGTCAATGGATTGTCACCTACTGGTCATCACTGTAGCAAACTATTATTTATAAGCGTTTGATGCAAACAAACTATCAAAAGTTGTCTTTTTAATTTGTCAAAGCAGGGAAAGAGAAAAGGAACAAAAGAAGAATCGTGCGATTTGAAGTGGACAAGCTTTTATATCACTATCAGTCACTTTTACAATTAGAAGGTGCCACACCATCGTGACCATCGTGACCACCGTTACACCTTGCAGTGGTATACCTAAACTGTATTTTCGACCTTAAACACCAGTTATGATCCTCCATTTCCTCTTGGTTATCTGGTCACTCCCTCCAATGCTTGTTCATTCCATTGAACTTGGTCAACGGATAAACACCACTAGCATACTGACAGAATACACACTTGTGTGTGGATTTGATTACCTATGTGACCCTAGCTCGGTAACATTGCCGGACAAACAGAGAGCTCCAACACCTATGGGATATTCTCACATCATTACGTGCCCACATTGTTCATGCAATATGACCAGCTGCTTTGTTGAAAAGAACTGCTGTCCGGATATCGTGTTCCGGTATCCCGATATGTCGTGTGTTAGCCTCGCACTGTCTAACGACACTCACGGAGATGCTGCACTGATGGTAACGACCTGTCCGCCGGATACCCCTCCGGATGTCAACATAGCATGTACAATAGACGAATACAACAATGCCAACAAAATAACACTTGTTCCTGTGTCCTCTACAACAGACAATGTTGTCTTCAGGAACGACAACTGTGCAAAATGTCACGGACAAGGAAACAACTTTACCAACTGGAACTTTAATATAGAATGTGACCGAATGGTAGACATCAACCAGTTGTCAAGTTACGAGGAAATATTCCAATCCGGCCTAGATAACATGTGTCAGATGAACTATCTGTCACCTCGTACACTTGGCCACTTTGCATGTTCCGGAGAGGATATCTACCTAAACCTGAAACCGTGCAATATTACCGGACACTGGCCTGTGTATGATGCAGCTATAGATTTTGCTTGCAGAAATATCCAGTCACGATATAGAGGATTTGAAAACATTTTCTGTTTTGTTTGTAACCCCAGTAAACCAGAGACCAGCCCCCTTATTTCTGCTTGTAACAAAACTGGGATGTGGGACACGTATGATTCTGAGTTAGAATCGGCATGTCTTCAATATCCACAATCACAAATAGCATATCCTTTTAAAAATAGGTTTTGTTATTTGTGTAATAGAGTAAACAACATGTCTGTCACATTTATGGACGCAGAAACCATAATAGCATGGGAGAAATGGGAATATGTTTACGATAATTCATATGAAGCAGTATTTGGGATAAAATCTTTCCGCCATGGAGAGATACCCTATGTAAACATACCCAAACTCATATTCAACTCTTCTGTCATTCTATCTGACGAGCGTTTCAGTGCTAACGTAAATGTTTCCAAACTGTTATTTCTTCATTACCTCCATTTCGGATTCGAAGAACGCTGCCCCGGTAACGCAGCAGTCGACACCTATGGTCCATACCAGCAATGCATATGTAACCCAATGTGCGTTACTATATCGCGGTGCTGTCCCGAGTTTGCAATGAGTGGACCGGTAAAATACACCAACGAGTTTGAGAATTCACTTTCGGTTTCAAAATGTTACAGAAATAAAGAGTTTGCTAACTTCACTCTTCAAGACAAATGTGAAGTAGACCGACCATCTTTTGGTATTTTTCACATTCCAGTCAGATCTAGAAACTCGGGTATTCTGTATCGTAACGTATACTGTTTTCTTTGTAATGAGGGACAGGAAGCTTCGGACGACGTCGGAACAGAGCCAGAATACGATCCACTAGATCTCATGATCAAATGCAATTTTACGTTTCAAACCGAACGATATGTATCCCTGCAAGATATGCTGACTGATTTCACTCGGATGGAACATGACGGGAAAGGAGAACATTGTACCGTCTCTACCGTTTATGACCTGTTAGACAATAGCAAACTTATTCCGGATACTATACACACGTGTAATGTTACCGGAAACTGGGATGTATATGATTTCGATATCGAATGGGCTTGCCTACACTACTTTACAGAGATAACGAGGGATTTTTATTTAAAAAAATATAAAAACATATTTTGTGAGATGTGCAACACGGCACTTGATACTGGTGTTGAATTCACGTCGTGTAACCTAAAGGGATTCTACGTGGATAACAATTCTACTATCAGTGATGATTGTGAAAGATATCCACAAGTGACTTCTATGAAGCCTTACAAAAACGCTTTTTGTATGCTATGCAATGCCCTACCACCGTTACCCCCTCCTATGTTCACTGAGATTGCAGTTACAACGGACGACAACTCTTGGTATAACGACCTGTCCTGTTCACCGGGAACCGACATACAGTTTGATGGCGTGATTACATCTACAATAAGGGATTTATTTTCCATCAGCGCTTCACCAGAGTTATCAAGCGGCGTGGACAATGTATTCACCTCGTACGGAAACCATTGTGTGGAAAACGAAATTTACGACATAGAAAAGGTATTTACCACTTTTCTTGCATATTTTTGCATGTTCGTTACAATACCACATGCATCTTACTTTGTTGACATAAAAACTAAACTAAACTAAAAACGAAAACAAACAAATCAAAACGGGAGGGGGTTGTTTGTTAAAAAAATAAAGAAACAAATCAAAACAATAAGATACGATCCCTGGCAATAATGGTTATGAAGCAGATATGTTCCCCACTTCGCATTCTCGATACTCCAGGGGTTATGCTCATATACGCTCTACACTGAACCTTCGATTTTGTCATAGCAAACTCTAAATAATTGAGCGTAAGCTCTGGAGTATCAAGAATGCCCACTGCGCTACTGTTAATAATTGCTTTGGTTTTACTAATTTTCTTCAACACTACTATACATGACTTAAAGAAATGTTTTAGTACTCTAAAAAAACCACATGTTGAGTTAAAATATATAATAATAACCGCTGTAACACCATTGTAATTCATCAATGGAAATAAGGACATCATCCATTAAAAAAAAACAAAAAAAAACATGCACTCAACTCGAGCAGTATTGTGGAAGATGAAGTGTACAAAAGGTTTTATTAAGGTTTCACAATGTATAATAGAATACAAAATCCGCTTATCTCGAATCCGAATATAACAGATACTAATTTTAAATTGAACTTCTAATTAGGTACCGAAAAACACAATTATTATACATTCATATGAATTTATGTACTGAAATACACATCAGTCTGCCTGAAGAAGCATAGAAAGGCCTAGCGGTTGATCTTGGATACTTGTATATTGCGTTCGAACGTATGAATAATTCGATCCTTGTCGAGAAATTTCCGAATGAGGAAGTTCACTTTCAGAGGAAGCATTCTCTGAGAAACTCTATTTTGTTTGATGCGATTTTTCAGCACTTTATTGAGAAACGAATACATTGTCAGTTTGAAAATAAACAATAAGCAGTGGATACTAAACATAGATTTGTCTACCCGCACGTATTGCCAACGATATACCGGGCACTTGTTAGCTATATATGCCAACGATATACCGGGCACTTGTTAGCTATATATCATGATTATTTTACCAATTCAAATGTTTATAGGATTGAATAAAAACAAATTACTTATTTTAAGCACCATTCAATTTAATAATCAAACGCAAGATAGGACACATACAATAATAGAGGAATGGAAAAACAATTGTTTAGTGTACGTGAAAATATATAGAGAATAATACATATCACACCCAGTATCAACCCGAGACTGATATTGGTCGAGGGTTGATACTGGGTGTGATATGGAAAAAGGTATGTTTTATTCTGTTTATTACATACTTACTAATAAAAGCTACTATCTTATTATCTATTTTTCTTTTGAAATATTGAAAAACGATAAATTTCCAAAAGGGGTGTGAAACGGGTTTTGGGGTGTGATAAGTCGGGGCTAATACGGCTTTTGGGGTGTGATACGGCGAGGGCTGATATAGGTAAGAGCAATTGTGTCGTATCGCATATACACAAAAAACGTATTTATTAGTAAGTATGTAATAAATAACAACTCATTCATCACAGTCTAACACTGACAATGGATTGATACGAACAATTTCTAATGATTATGATTAGCCAGTACCTCACTGACGAATATAACCAAGCAGAATGTAATGTTTACAGTGTATTGAATTTACATCCAAGTCTAAATTCCAAAGCTATCGAAATGGTAAACAATGTCTAATGTCAAAAGCAGGAAGATCATCATATCAGTGATCAATGAGATTTCATTGTTAAAAATGCTACTCTAGAATTTCATTTGGCTTATTTTCATAATCTTCCGTTTGTTACTAAATTGGATCGTTTTTTAGGGTTGATTCCCTCCAGCGCATTGAATATCAATGTACTAGGAACTATACGTATCTCGGGTAGCATGATTCGCTTTAACACTAGTGGGTCACTAATTCTGAACAACCTTTTTGAAGTAAAAAATATACTTATTTTTCTTGTTACCAATTCATCTTTGCTTTATTTCAGAGTTCTTGCATTTTACAAGAATGCGCTGGAGGAAAGATGCTGCAAGGTGAAAACTGCATTCCTCTTCTTCAGTTGACATCTTCCCTGGGATACACTTTGGCGCTAAGGCTCACGGGAAGTGTACTTCCATCTAAGAATATTGCAATGGAAAACATTTTATACGATTTGGAAAACATTGTATATAAATATATAGCATATGAGTTAAGTACCTCGCCGCGTATTGTTTCCTCGTACATATCGACAGCTAACCGTTGCAGACAACATATACAGTTAGGTGAAACGATAAACATCACGTTTTCTTTTTACACGTCTTTCTATTTAGAGGCCGTGGTGAACAGGTATGACGTAGAAAGTAGGTTGATAAACTTAACAAACCGTACAATTATCCACAAAACTGACATATTAGACACTGATATACTAGTTGAGACACACCATTCAGCTTTAGATTTGCCAGGGGAGATAATTTTGTTAGATTTTGAAGCAAACTGTTTCCGTGTAACACAAAAAGATTTGAAATATGATAGGAATGCTTACAGGTTGAAATTAGTATCGAAGTTATTGTTGTGTCCACGAGTTAGAATCGAAAAGGACAGATACGAAATTGACAGCAGATCGCGCAGGATGACATTACTGCCAAACGGACCAGTTCTTTCTTTTGAAAACTACGAATTCTTAGCCAACACGTCAGTGTTAATTTGCGTAGAAGACTTTAAAGAAATGATAGAAGGTAGGACGTCGGAGTCAGAACAGGATTTGCTGTCGTCAATTCTTGGTGTTCTGTCATTTTTGTGCACGTGTTTATCAATGGTGTGTCTCATCATCACCTTCCTGACGTACTGTTTCTTTGCCGAACTACGTACCATACCAGGTAAAAACAATATGAGTCTCATATTCTCTCTATTCTTTTCCCAGGGTTTGACGCAGTTTGGAATGATACAAACTAAACACACAATTCCATGTACGATCATAGCCATCTGTATTCACTTCTTCTGGCTATCGACCTTCTTCAGTATGAACATATGTTCCTTTCATATGTTCAGGGTGTTTGTTTTTCCGTTGAAGGAAGTCAAACGTGCTCATAGATGGACCTGCTTTTGTTACGTCTGTTATATTTTCGGGATGTCGGCCTTGATTGTGATTCTATATATAGCATTGTCTGTGACTGTGTTTGAGGTTGATAACCTTGGGTACACAGGGAATGGAAAATGTTTCCTCACATCTTTTGAGTCAGTGATCGCTACTTTCATATCGCCTGTAATTTTGGTTTGTGTTTTCAACATCGTATTCTTTGTCGTAGTAGCTTACAAAATTTCAACGGCACCAAAAGTTCCGTCGAACAAAAACGTACGTCAGGAATTTCCTCTCTATGTTAAACTGTTTGTTCTTACTGGCGCGACGTGGACTTTTCAAATCATAGATGCGTTTATTCCTTTGTCAGTTTTCTCTATCATCTCTGGAATTATTAATTCCTTACAGGGAGTTTTTATCTTTTTGTCATACTCTGTAAATAGCCGTGTTCGCAAATTCTACAAAGAAAGACTATCCAGTACCAGGATTTCTCGTGTATCACAAAAACGAACCGTTGCCGGAAGGTCAAACTATGACAGTTTTCAAAGTGATGAACAATCACAATCGGATTCACGTTTATGAAGTATTTACTTTGGGTAAGATATTATCACCAAAAATCCCATATGTGATGGAAAATATGCAGACGTGTATTAAAGTTATAACTACGTTCATGCCTGCAATTGAACACCGAGCTTAACCATATACAAAAGTAAGTTTACAGTTCAAAAAAATGTAAACCAATAAAGAAAATAAAGCAAAAGTTAATGCAATGCATTAAATGCAAATATTTAAATTAAAAGGTCATGAAACTAGCTACTCTGAAGATGGGCGTTTCACGTACAGCATGTGTCACCCACCATGGTTTCTCTTGCTCAATAAATTCCGGCCACGATCTGGCTATGTTATGATGTTTGTTGTTAATTACAATAACTGAGAGACATAAGTTACCCTTGATCTCGGTCATGCTGTGTCCTTCAACATAAAACATATAGTAGCCACCATCGCACTAAGATAGCGGTCTACCTTTAAATCGTTAGGCAGGTCTCAGACAGGGTCAACCGGTCTGAAACAAATCAAATCAGGTATCCTAGTCAATTATAAATATTGATTTTTCCATTTGTGGTATATATTTGAGGAAAAAAAAATATTGGCACGTGATGGCATATATAACGAGGAAGAGAAAATGTTAAAAAACAATTATTAAAGAAGTTCACTTTGGACCGAGTAAATAATTGTTCCAATATTTTCCGATACCGAGTAAGATAAAATCAAATGTACTTTCGTGTATTTACCCAAGTGCGGCTGTAATGCAGCGTGACTTTGATCATCCAGTTATTTTTAATGAGGCTGTTCTTTTATGCTTGTACTGGCAGTTGTCACATGATCGCTTCGTCTTCTTTGCCAATGCCTTGTCTTCCCTACTCTCCGATGAATTGATAGTCTCTTGTAATACCCAGCACCTGATTTACCTGAGTCAGAGATACCTGTCTGTTTGTCCCATCACTGAATGTAATACCCAGCACATGATTTACCCGAGTCAGAGAGACATGTCTGTTTGTCCCATCACTGAATGTAATACCCAGTGTCTGATTTACCCGAGTCAGAGAGACATGTCTGTATGTCCCATCACTGAATGTAATACCCAGCACATGATTTACCTGAGTCAGAGATACCTGTCTGTTTGTCCCATCACTGAATGTAATACCCAGCACATGATTTACCCGAGTCAGAGATACCTGTCTGTTTGTCTCATCACTGAATGTAATACCGTGCACCTGATTTACCTGAGTCAGAGAGACATGTATGTTTGTTTCATCACTGAATGTAATACCCAGTGTCTGATTTACCTGAGTCAGAGAGACATGTATGTTTGTCTCATCACTGAATGTAATATCCAGTACCTGATTTACCTGAGTCAGAGAGACCTGTCTGTTTGTCTCATCACTGAATGTAATACCCAGTACCTGATTTACCTGAGTCAAAGAGACCTGTCTGTTTGTCTCATCACTGAATGCTCTTACCTCATTTGTAGGTAGTTGCTTTAGTAATACAGTTGACGATCAATAACGGACACTACGTGACGTCATGCTTATACGAGATGGTTAATTCAATCAATCAAATCACCAATCTATTGACACCGCTCCCAAACAAGTGAAATCAACACTTAGCAGACTACAAACACTATTAAACAGATGTAAAAGTCCAAAATAATATATTGCTGAAGATATTTAAAATATAGGCAAAAATGCACGCATGTTCCGTACAGAAACGATTCAAGGGAACTATTACTCTTTAACTGATTTAACCAAAATTAATTTTTAAAAGCAAATATTAAAATTATTGAATGATTCTACATCCAATATTTTTTTTAATATATTGTGGATGTGGATTTAAAACATATTTTAAACAATATCGATTTTAATATTATCAATTGATTACTAAAATATGAAATAGAATGTGTTTGTGTCGCCTATCTTAGATATCTTGAAAAGCAAAAAATATGTATAAATGGTGGTACTTTATCAGTATACGTGTGAGATTGAGTTCAACATATATCAATTGCATCATCACATTTGAACATGTTTTGTGCATAAATTTAAAAACATGCTCACATCCAGCAATCAGCTGGTTATTCAAAATGATAATGATAATATTTGTTTAGTGTAACATGTATGGTTCGATTACAACTTCAATATTATTTAAGTTGTTGCAGTGTCTTTGATGCTTTGACAAAACTTTATTTTTGTATTTAACTTGAATGTAACCTTTGTATTGCATCCGGACATTTCTATATTTTCCTTTATCATTGTTTTGTATATATTTTATGTCGTATGTATTTGTTAATGTCAGATATAATAAAGACACTTCGGTCTTGAAGTTAACCAATACTTCTCTCATTTGTATCATTCATACAATTTAGGGGCTTAATGCACCTCCCCTATTTTAACAGTAGTTTAGACCGATGTGGATTTCCACCTTTTTTTGAGGTCACTATATATTAATCATAATGTACACAATTTATATAGCGCCCAATATACTCTATGCTCAATTCGACCACCTTTGAACATATTATATTTGCATAAGGCAATATTGATATACACTTTGCATGTACATTAGACTGTTTATGAAACATAAGTATTTTGTTTATCTTCGTGGCTCCATCGCTCTGTATGCACAGATCCACATTTAATGACGATGACAGTTCAGCGTGACAGCATCCCTCTACACATGTTATCTATGGTGGCGGTCATGTCATCCCTCTACACATGTTATCTATGGTGGCGGTTATGTCATCCCTCTACACATGTTATCTAAGGCGGCAGTCATGACATCCCTCTACACATGTTATCTAAGGCGACAGTCATGTCATCCCTCTACACATGTTATCTAAGGCGGCAGTCATGTCAATTCTCTACACATGTTATCTAAGACTGCAGTCATGTCATCCCTCTACACATGTTATCTAAGGTGGCAGACATGTCATCCCTCTACACATGTTATATAAGCGGCAGTCATGTCATCCCTCTACACATGTTATCTAAGTCGGCAGTCATGTCATACCTCTACACATGTTATCTAAGGCGGCAGTCATGTCATCCCTCTACACATGTTATCTAAGGCGACAGTCATGTCATCCCTCTAAACCTGTTATCTAAGGCGGCTGTCATGTCATCCCTCTACACATGATATCTAAGGCGGCAGTCATGTCGTCCCTCTACCCGTGTTATCTAACGTGGCAGTTGTCATCACTCTACACATGATAACTAAGGCGGCGGTCATGTCATCCCTTTACACATGTTATCTATGGCGGCGGTGATGTCATCCCTCTACACATGTCATCTCAGGCGGCAGTTGTGTCATCCCTCTACGCATGCTATCTAAGGCGGCAGTCATGTCATCCCTCTACACATGTTATCTAAGGCGGTAGACATGTCATCCCTCTACATATGTTATCGAAGGCGGCAGACATGTCATCCCTGTACACAGGTTATCTAAGGCGGAGACATTTCATCCCTTTACACCTGTTATCTATGGCGGCGGTCATGTCATCCCTCTACACATGTTATCTCAGGCGGCAGTTATGTCATCCCTCTACGAATGTTATCTAAGGCGGCGGTCATGTCATCCCTCTACACATGTTATTTAAGGCGGCAGACATGTCATCCCTCTACACACGTTATCTTAGGCGGCAGTCATGTCATTCTTCTACACATGTTATCTAAGGCGGCAGACATGTCATACCTCTACACATTTTATCTAAAGCGGCAGTCAGGTCATCCCGCTACACATGTTATCTAAGGCGGCGGTCATGTCATCCCTCTACGCATGCTATCTGAGGCGGCAGTCATGACATCCCTCTACACACGTTATCTAAGGCGACAGTCATGTCATCCCTCTACACACGTTATCTAAGGCGGCAGTCATGTCATCCCTTTGCACATGTTATCTAAAGCGGCAGTCATGTCATCCCTCTACACATGTCATCTCAGGCGGCAGTCATGTACATGTTATCTAAGGTGGCAGACATGTCATCTATCTACACATGTTATCGAAGGCGGCAGTCATGACATCCCTCTACACACGTTATCTTAGGCGGCAGTCATGTACATGTTATCTAAGGTGGCAGACATGTCATCACTCTACACATGTTATCGAAGGCGGCAGTCATGTACATGTTATCTAAGGCGGCAGTCATGTCATCCCTCTACACATGTTATCTAAAGCGGCAGACATGTCATCTCTCTACACATGTTATCTAAGGCGGCAGTCATGTCATCCCTCTACACATGTTATCTAAAGCGGCAGTCATGTCATCCCTCTACACATGTTATCTAAGGCGGCAGTCATGTCATCCCTCTACACATGTTATCGAAGGCGGCAGTCATGTCATCCCTTTACTAATGTTATCTAAGGCGGCAGACATGTCATCCCTCTACACATGTTATGTTATCTAAGGCGGCAGTCATGTCATCCCTCTCCACATGTTATCTAAGGCGGCCGTCATGTCATCCCTCTACACATGTTATCTAAGGCGGCAGACATGTCATCCATCTCCACATGTTATCTAAGGCGGCAGTCATGTCATTCCTCTACACATGTTATCTAAGGCGGCAGTCATGTCATCCCTCTACACATGTTATCTAAGGCGGCAGACATGTCATCCCTCTCCACATGTTATCTAAGGCGGCAGTCATGTCATTATTGACACGAAGAAAGGTCAGCAAACTGTGTCTTGTTCAATAGACCGTTTGAAGCAGGTTGGCATGGAGATAATGAGATGGACGATGAGACACAATATCCTCAATGGTCTTTAGTAAGATCGGTAAATTTGTTATTTGGCGATAGTTCTTTATTACCTCTTGTCTGTTCAAAGGTTCTTCAACAGTGGTCTAAAATTAACGGTCTTGAAAGTCAACAGAATCTTAGACTCTGTAAATGATTTTTGTCATGACTGAGTTAATGATAAACAGTTCTGCAAGACAGGCATCAGTAGACATGCTGGATGCAGATCCAGCTCACAAAACGTCGAATTTCAGGACTAACACGACTCTTCTCGATTTTTTATGCGACCTATGTCAACAGTTCTTTGATGACATAACATGTAGTTTTTAACGTAGATGGAAGTCTACCTGATATGACACACTGACTAAATAGTTTACACGTGAACAAAGTGCTTCAATAAAAAAAGGTCCAGATACTTAGAATATGTCTTCCAGTAGCGATTATATTTTTCCTAGTGTGTTATGCTCGGATAGTTTTTTTCAAATTTATGCCATGAACTTTTCGCCTTGCAAAACCTTCATCTTAAATACATGTTTTTCGTATCGTAAAAAACGACCAGGGAGGTGATATGTTTTTCAAGTCCAAGTAAGAGCTAGATGAATTTGTAAAAACAAAATAAATAATGAAAATTAGGATGATACAAAATTGATCGGAAAAAATAAATGATTGGCGTGGAGTAGAGATTATAATACTTTGTCAATTAATGTGGAGGTACTGGACATAATATGATATTTAGCAAATAAACATTACTTTTCAAAAAAGTTAGAATGAAGCAAGTAAAAATAACTCCAATATTTCATTTATTTTTTTCAATTTATTAGAAAAAGCTTACTCGACAATTCTAAAACAATTCTAAACGACACTTGTTTCCATACGGTATATGTTTGCATGTGGCAGAGTAAGGCACCGGGACGAGGAGTAAATATATAATACCAGCCTTTTCATCGTTACATTACAATAGACATACATTTGGATTATGCAGGAGAAACTATCCCTCTTCAAACTAACATCGGTTGACAAACATGAGAATTGAAATTGAAAGTGGGAAATGGAATCCATCTCAAGCCACCATGCCAACACGTAATAACAGAAGTTTGTCACCGGGATATTTATCATAAGCCATATTCAATCACAATAGTGTAACAGCTAAGGTATATGAGGGGAAAATACTGCCTTACTGGCAATCTGGCTTTCCCTGTGATGCGGTTTAACCCTGGGACCCGCTCACTAGTTCAACAACTTCGAGCGTGGTCGGTGGTTGGATGGGTGACCGCCCACACGTTACAATAGTATACTACAATAACATGCAATATTCGTTACCTTTTCTCTATGTGATCAGTTGATCAATTACAGTTGCGAATGAACAATGATTACAGTGGGGAGATACACGTCATACTACTTCAACACGTCTATATAAAACGGATGTTTGCATGCTTAACACTCCACTGGCAATCAAGTCAACTTGACAATAATTATTATCTGTATTTCTTATCGATACAAATGTCCTTATCTCACATCCATTCCGATACCTTATATAAACGAGGAGAGTAGTATAGTAGCACAGGTAATAACCTACAGAAGCATTGTATATGTATAACACATTCAGTGTTTATTTACTACATAAAGTATTACATGTATATAATCAAGTATTATATGTAGTACAAATACAGTATAACATGTATAACAAACAATACTAAATGTATAACACAAACTGTATTACATATATTACACTTTAACTTGCATACGTAATATTCATAACATATTATCCTATAAATGTATGGCTGATCCCGCAAGGACATTGTCAGTGTTTTTCTTATTCCATTATATTAACATTTGCTATGCATTGCCACTATAAAGCACTCCTAAAGCAAGTTCCGTATGATAAGACCATAAAACATGCGTAGTGATATCTCCATGGGTTCAACTAACTACCGGATCGCTTTTCTCCTCCGCACTAGCAAGCAGATAAGCAAAAACAAGAACAAAAAAACTTATGACTCATAAGACTATTATAAAAAGTGAATTGAATATCTTCATTGATGAAAATATGGAAATTGTATCGATATTTCTGTGTTTATTTTCACGAACTATATTTTTTACGCGGAAAGTCACGAAACAACATTCCGTGAGCTATGTCATGTGCTGTTCAACCTCTTGAACAATGACCGCGAAATTCGAGTTTAAAAGTGCGTTGTGAACTGAGGAATGAAGATTTGTTAAAAGATGATTTCATTAATATTAATAATGATTACTGATTTACTAGAACGCATAGCAATATTTAATAATAAGAAAGGTAAGTGCGATTGTACTAGAATGTTTATATAACAATATATTTAAGTGATAACCGGAAATGAAATAAAGAACATTCATATGATACATTACAATGCACTTCAGAACAAAACTTAAATGGGTAGAAATAGACATGGCAATCCTCAGTTGGTAAAAAATATCCATGAAACTTGAATGTGTTAAGTATATTCACAAGAGTTGCCTATTATTTTCCCCTGTAAGCGCGGAACTTTATGTGGTAATGGGACAGGAAACCTATGTTTGCACGACCGGCTTCACGTCTTGGTCTTGTGACGTCACATTTGTTCTCTCAGAGTCGCTATCTTGTTCACTTTGAGAGTCGTCGTCGCTGTTCGCTTCATTGGTATCATCGGTGCCATCGGTATTATCGTCAGTATCATCGTCAATGGTATCCGAATTATCATCAGTGTTATCATCGTCTTCATTTGTATTACTGGAATCTGTTTGGGAGTCATCGTTGTTAGTGTCACTGTTATTATCTGTGCCGTCTGTATTATCATCAGTATCGTCGTCACTGGTATCCGAATTATCATCAGTGTTATCATCGTCTTCATTTGTATTACTGGAATCTGTTTGGGAGTCATCGTTGTTAGTGTCACTGTTATTATCTGTGCCGTCGGTATTATCATCAGTATCGTCACTGGTATCCGTCTTATCATCGGCACCATTATCATCAGTACCAGTGCTATCGTCGGCTTCACTACTATCGCTGGAATCTGTTTTGCCCCCAGGAACTTCGTCATCACATACACCTGCTAGGACAACGGTCTTTTGACACTTTCGTCTCAGCCATAAAGTGTATGTAACGGATGTGTACGGGTCAGGACAACAGGCGTAATTCAAATTTTCAAGATTTACCTCATAGTCTATGATCTCATACTGAGGACTTTTGATGTAGTCGCTCATCAGCAAACCATCCCCGGCAATTGTCATATTCAAACTCTTCTTGTGATATGTCCAGGACCCGAACTTGAGCGGGCATTTGAAATCCCCCGCCGATATGTCAGCACGGTCTGAACTTGTGACCTCTTCGCAGTAGGCAGTCACACGAGTGCCAGGTATCCATACGGCGTTGCCAGACATGTCGACAACGACTCGGATGCTGGCGTACATCTTGCCAGATGTTGCGGCGGCACTGACAACAATAAACAGGTACAATTATATAATACAAATATGACATTTTCAAAATGAACACAAGCTGAAACTATACGTATTGAATATTGATACTTGATTTGATATCGAAAAATTGTTATGCCAAAATATATCATACAAGTAATAATATAATCAAAGCATTTACTTGTTATATAATACTATGTCGGGGGTCCATACGAGCTCGTCCGGAATGTTGATGTTTTTCACCTGTGCATAATCGTCTGGGTCCCAAGTCAGCCGACTATCCTGCCATTTCATCATTTGCCACGTGTCGGCTGTCAACACGTGCTTTTCCTGCATGTAAAATATTTCCAGTTAAATAAACGCAATTAAACACTAAATGGCATTCAATAAGCTATCGATGCAATTAAAAAAGGCAGCAAAATAAGAACATTTCAAAAAATACAAGAATCAAACATTATTACTCGGTTGGGCATTACTTCTGTTTTAGAGGGAGATAGCTTTGCTATCAGGATGTTAGTCCTATCCTTTCTGATATAATGGTAGAGATTTGGTGTATGGACTAAATCATACATATGTTACTTGAAAAGTAAGATATTGGCGTTGTGTCATTGACCAGGACAATCAACCAAAATTGTTGCAGTCCAATCAACTGAACAAATAGTTCAAACTAAGCTCGTAATTATGCATGCATGGACATTGCCACTCTTCCATGAACTATCCTTGACAATCGACGTCACATTCCTACTGATCTCTCTGCGACAGCTACGGAGGAGTACGTACCATGCTGACGATTCTCGTGAGTGTGAGACTGTGAGACACTGTGACAGTGTGGAGAGGACCGAGCGACGGCCTAGCATGTTTGTTGTAACTGTAAAACAAATCATCCAGAATGTCCTCCTCCGGTATATCAGAGCGACCTGTTGGAAGAGAAAATCTTGGCATGAAATTATCAAGTCAACTTCTCGCGAACAGCGATTTAATTATTTTTTTTTTATATGTATTAGCTATTCACTCACCGAGGCCGATGTTCTAGTTCTACCGGTTACTTCAACAAAATGAAGATTATGCAAGTTATGATAGGAATTGCATGGCTTAATGATGTAAAGATTACTTAAATGTACAAGAATTGGTTGCAGATTTAAAGGAAGATAGTGTAGCACTAATGGCCAAGCCAGGAGGAAGGTAATTCCATAGAGGTATTGTTCGCGAAAAGAAGTTTTCTTTTCTAACGGAAGTTTTGAAGGAGAGTATTTGAAAGGAAAGTTCATGAGAATGTCTGGATAAGTGATATAATGGGACCCTTAGCGCGAACGGGATTTAGGGCGAAACAACCCGTAACCGATCAGATCTGTGGAGCAAACAGCTTTTTGTTTATTTACTTTTTATACATAATAGTGAGACGAGAATCATAACGGCGGTCTTCCACGCTACGCCACTGCAAGTGGTCCAGCAAATCGCTCACACTAGACATATTCCCGTGGCGATAGTAACAAAACGGGTAACTCGGCATTGGAGCTTCTTAATTTGGTCAATTGTTTTTTAAATGTGGATCCCAAACAACACTGGCATATTCGAATTCTAGGACGGACCAGGGCTTTTTCCATTATCTTGGTCGAGGATATTTTCGGGTTACTCCTCAGGAAACTAAGGAAACTGGTGGCACAAGGTCACAAGGTCACAAGGTCAGTCTCCTCTGGGTATCAAGGATGTTTGTCTTAGCAGTTTCAGTCTCAAGTCGGCCATTTCGTTTGAGGGAGGCTATTCCACTGTGGTACGTCTATGTTATATAAATGTCCAGAATCTTTTCATGGGGAAAATCACTTTTATCATATTTAGGGGTGATAATACGCTCAATGTAATCCCAGTAGGCCTTGCGAATATTTTTTTGACCAGATGTCTAAGTTCTTTAAATTTCTTTATTATGTTTGTACAATCTTTTCCATCTTTTTATCATCATTTTTATTTCGTGAGTAACCCAGGGATTTTTACAATTTGTCTAAGTAGTTTTATGGGGAACATGTTATTCAATAAGGGAATTTAGCTGTGTTTTTAAGATTTGCCACATTCCTTCAATAGTCAGGATGTGCATAGGGATACTAATTCGTTTCTAATTGTGCCCCAATTCGCCTTATTATACAGCGGTATGTTTCTAGGTTTTTGTGTAATCCTTTTGGGTGGATTTAGAATTTCCATAAACACAACATCATGGTCAAAAATACCAGGCAAAATTTTCTACACGTTTGACCAAGGCAGGGTATTTATTATTGAAAGGATAGAGTGTGTTATTTTGTCGAGTTGGTAAGTTGACGAATTGGGTCAGGCCACAGTCATCCAAAAGATTGCCAAAATCATAGTGATTGTTCTGGTGTGTGGTATTGGGTTTCAGTGCTCGGTTTTCCAAATCCCATCCAGGGAGATTGAAATCACCTCCAGTTAACAGTGATGAGTTTGTAATCTCTGTTGCGCGGTGGATGGAGTTTGCGAACATTCGTTTGATGATGTTTTAGAATTGTAGTTTGAACATAGATAGGGAGATCCATTTCCTACAGTGTCTAATTTTGCCCATATCAATTGGAGGCATGATCTCTGTGACTATGTCCCTTACATATTCCACCTCCCTCATTGTCCTTTCTGTCACTGCAACAGATTTTGTAACCTGTGGGAAAGACTTCATTATCACTGATCTTATGGTTAAGCCATGTCTCAGTTCCCAGAATGACACCAGGTTCAGAACTCTGAAGGATGGTGATATAAGGTGGTGTTTGTTTTTTATTGATTGTAATTTCAAATTGAGGACGCGCAGTGGTTTGACTGATTTGGAATAGTTATGGTATGCATTACGCTTACGAATCAGTGTTGAACAGTGAACAGGAGTTATGTTGCTAGTCACAGAACTAGTGCTACTGAGTCTGCTGTTGGAAGTGGTATCAACAAGGCTCTCAACATGATTCGAGGTGTGCTAATACCATAAAGATCATGATTGATGTGGCTATAGTTAGGCCGATTGCATATTAGGCAATGCCAACTTACCATACTATCATTCAATGCTTCATAGGAATGTTGTCAATATCTTGACAGTTGACATGAAACCACTGGTCACAAGTCTCTCAAACAATATTACTACAAGTTCTACATAGGTACTTGGTGCTACCGCTGGATGGGCCAGGGTTAGTTTCATTTGGACATAATTCACTCTCATTGGACGTATGCTTAATGAATGATTCGTTAATATCACACATATGGGGAACTTTCACTCTCTAGCATGTCTCTAGAGTCAGGATAGTGATCATGTGACCTATAGTAATTGGTCTGAGTGAAATACCCATATGCGACTTTGTCTTAATGTAAACAACAAGATTAGATTCGGTTTCGATTTGATGGCGACTTGCCGGTAAGCAATGCGTTGGCCCGGTGAGCACAACACATGACAATGTTAACACGGATGAGTTGTTATCGTCTTCATCCTAGGTGCGACCCCAGGGCGCACAATGATGCACAAACATATGAGCGATGTAAAAACAAAAAGTGCAGCGTAGGGCAGTTTCAAAGACCCCCTAAGTAAACAGGTGTTTTTTTACCGGAAGTTGATCATCTTAGCTACCCACCCTAACAGTGCAGATGTGGGAAAACAACGAAATTTTGTCACGGAATGTATAGTTCAAGATGGCATTATGTAAAAAGTAATAAATCGCTGCAAACGAAATTTCCCAGTATGCCAAACACATTTCGGGTCTCACAGCAGCTGCTAACTCGAGGAAATTATGTTAGACTCAGGTGATTGGCGAGAGACCATCCGACCCCCAGCGCATGCGCACTCCTCATCAACATTTTAATAATTGATGTATATGTTAATTGTATTGATTGTATATACATGTATATGTTCTGTAAAGCGCTGTGTTATAGATGCAGACACATATAATATAATATATATATACAACATCTGATATAGCGCCCTATCCAGCTAGAATTAGCCACTCTAAAGCGCTTTGCAGTACATATATATGTATAGACAATCAATATAATTAGCATATAAATTAATCAATATAATTTTGAGGAATTCGCAGAAGCTGTCCTATCAGGCGCTAACTACTATAGTCCTACGCTACCTTGCTAATATATAACCTTGTGTGTATGATTGCGTGTGTGCTGGAGATGTATTGTGTTCTGTTTGTTGTGGGACCGTGCTTACATTGGTATCATTTATAGTGCAGCCTCACTTGAATGCTACAGCACAGATAACCCAACATTCACCCCAGACCATTTTATACTCCAACTTGGTTGTTGGAGTTGTGTGGTCAGGAGAAAAAACACTTTCTCTGAATATTCCATCTTCCTCTTCCTCTATAAACCTTCCTCCGTCAATATTGACGATTTAGGAATTCTAGTCTTGTGCTGTAGTGCGTTGTTATGTACAGTGATTTTTTTATTATATTTTTATTATTTGCTATAGGTTAATACAGGTTAAACGCAGTGAGTGTAAGTTATGTTGTAGGTTTTGTATATGTTCGATTATGTTATTTGTTGTGGTGCATTTCCTGAATTCTGCTAGTGTTTCTGATTGGATTATTGTTTTGGGTAGGAGGTTCCACTGTATTATGGTGTAGATGGAAAGAAGGAGTGTCTGTATGTGTCTTTGGATGTGTAGATATGTCTGTAACTAAGGTCGTGTCCTTGACGTGTTCTAGTGTCTGCCGGGATGAGATTGTTAGACAGTATCGCTACATGTTGGTGTGTTATTTTGGAAAGAAGAATACTGCGTGTTCTTGTTCTGCGTGAGTGTAGTGTTGGCCATTGCAAGTTGTGTATCATATCTGTAACTGAGCTTGTGTTATGGTATTTGTTAAGGACGTATTGCGCTACTCTGCGTTGTACTTTTTCTAATTGATTTATGTTATTTGTATAATGAGGGTCCCAGACTGAAGAGCAGAATTCAAGTTCTGGTCTTACAATGGCCTTGTATGCATGTTCTTTAATGTGTGGTGAATTTGTTTTTAAGTTGCGTTTCAGAAAGCCTAGTGATTTATTTGCATTTGATGTGATGTTGTTAATGTGTTTGTCCCATTTTAAGTTGTTTTGAAGTGTAGTACAACGACTTCGGTGATCGAACCCTGGCCGCCTCCGTGGAAAGCCGGAGTATTCACCACTCGACCAATCCGCCCATAAACAGGATAATATGTAAAAATAAACTGGCTGCCAGACAACAGACAAGACAAAACCATCGACCGATATACGGATGAAGTCCGAAAATATACCTCTCAGTCTTCGCCACTCATCAGATCATCATTGTAATTATAAGAATCTGCAGAATCTTCAAAATCTTCAGATATGATACCAAACTTAATATCAATCACATCAGCCACCTTAACATGTTCAAACACTAATGCAATCCTAAGAAGATGGCTACTCTTCCGGATCATAACTGGTGCGTTGACAACGTAAGTAATAAGGCCATGTTGTTCATATTCCAACATTGTTTTAGAATAAAAACCGTCCAACATAAAGTCGGAAAAAGATTAAAAAGAGAGTACCAATACAAGAAAATATGAAGATATCAATATTGTTTCAAGTGCTTATTGAGAGCAAGTATAACACTAATATCAGACGTTAGCAAGTTGCAGTGTTAAGTTGAATAAACGACTCATCTTGCAAGATTCATACAAATTTTATATATTTCGGCGGCAAAAATAATCAAGGTATACAGATGAAGGTTGATATGTCATAACAGCCAACAGGATTAACAGGTTTAAGTTAAGTCGTGGAAGTACCCTAGTGTGAAGTTTTGGGAATTCCAAATTTATATGACATAGAGGTCTGAAAAACGTTGAAGGAGAATGGAGAGTTTTTTTCAATAACAACCAGAGAAAACTGAACTATCAACAAAACCATAACTCGAACTCAAAATCTATAAAATAAGGCAAAATGTGAACAAGGGAACACTTTTAAAGAAAGCTCATGCACAAGTACTAGGGGAATTAAAACCAGGCGTTCCGGAAGGATGAGATTCGGACTTTGCCGTCAACTGTCCAGCTACAAATAGAAACTACAGATCATAAAGATCCAGCCCAATCAAACACCACATGATAAAAGAAATGTCATCAGTAAGATAAAACGTACATGGAAAGGTAATACAATGTTCAAGATTCACTTAATCGTTACCATCAGTAGCCATAGATAAGCGATATGGTGAAAAAGAATGACTTCAGAAGTATTAACAAAGTGGTAACATCCACGTCAGTCCATCTACCTTGAAAGATCCATGTCAGTCCTGCTACCTTGATAGATCAACGTCAGTCCTGCTACCTTTATAGATCAACGTCAGTCCAGCTACCTTGACAGATCAACGTCAGTCCAGCTACCTTGATTGATCCACGTCAGTCCAGCTACCTTGATAGATCTACTTCAGTCCTGCTACCTTGATAGATCAACATCAGTCCAGCTACCTTGATAGATCAACTTCAGTCCAGCTACCTTGATAGATAAACTTCAGTCCAGCTACCTTGATAGATCGACGTCAGTCCAGCTAACTTGATAGATCCACGCCAGTCCTGCTACCTTGATAGATCAACGTCACTTGATAGATCAACGTCAGTCCAGCTATCTTGATAGATCCACGTCAGTCCTGCTACCTTAATCACTCAACGTCAGTCCAGCTACCTTGATAGGTCAACGTCAGTCCTGCTACCTTGATAGGTCAACGTCAGTCCAGCTACCTTGATAGAGTCCTGCTACCTTGATAGATCAACGTCACTTGATAGATCAACGTCAGTCCAGCTATCTTGATAGATCCACGTCAGTCCTGCTACCGTGATAGATCAACGTCAGTCCAGCTACCCTTGATAGATCAACGTCAGTCCAGCTTCCTTGATAGATCTACGTCAGTCCTGCTACCTTGATAGAGCAACGTCAGTCCAGCTACCTTGATTGATCCACGTCAGTCCAGCTAACTTGATAGATCGACGCCAGTCCTGCTACCTTGATAGATCAACGCCAGTCCAGCTACCTTGATAGATCAACGTCCGTCCTGCTACCTTGATAGATCCACGTCATTACCATCAGTAGCCATAGATAAGCGATATGGTGAAAAAGAATGACTTCAGAAGTATTACCAAAGTGGTAACATCCACGTCAGTCCATCTACCTTGAAAGATCCATGTCAGTCCTGCTCCCTTGATAGATCAACGTCAGTCCAGCTCCCTTGATAGGTCCACGTCAGTCCAGCTACCTTGATAGATCGACGTCAGTCCTGCTACCTTGATAGATCACCGTCAGTCCAGCTAACTTGATAGATCAACGCCAGTCCTGCTACCTTGATAGATCAACGCCAGTCCAGCTACCTTGATAGATCAACGTCCGTCCTGCTACCTTGATAGATCCACGTCAGTCCTGCTCCCTTGATAGATCCACGTCAGTCCTGCTGCCTTGATAGATCAACGTCAGTCCTGCTTCCTTGATAGATCAACGTCAGTCCAGCTATCTTGATAGATCCACGTCAGTCCTGCTACCTTAATAGATCAACGTCACTTGATAGATCAACGTCAGTCCAGCTACGTTGATAGATCAACGTCAGTCCAGCTACGTTGATAGATCAACGTCAGTCCAGCTACGTTGATAGATCAACGTCAGTCCAGCTACGTTGATAGATCAACGTCAGTCCAGCTACGTTGATAGATCAACGTCAGTCCAGCTACCGTATTAGATCAACTTTAGTCCAGCTACCTTGATAGGTCAACATCAGTCCCGCTACTTTGATAGATCAACGTCAGTCCAGCTGCCTTGATAGATCAACGTCAGTCCTGCTCCCTTGATAGATCAACGTCAGTCCAGCTCCCTTGATAGATCAACGTCAGTCCTGCTTCTTTGATAGATCAACGTCAGTCCAGCTACGTTGATAGATCAACGTCAGTCCAGCTACGTTGATAGATCAACGTCAGTCCAGCTACCCTTGATAGATCAACGTCAGTCCAGCTTCCTTGATAGATCAACGTCAGTCCCGCTACCTTGATAGATCAACGTCAGTCCGGCTACATTGATAAATCAACGTCAGTCCAGCTACCTTGATCGATCAACGTCAGTCTTGCTACCTTGATAGATCAAAGTCAGTCCAGCTACCTTGATAGATCAATGTCAGTCCAGCTACCTTGATAGATCAACATCAGTCCTGCTACCTTGATAGATCAACGTCGGTCCAGCTACCTTGATAGATCAACGTCATCCAGCTACCTTGATAGATCAACGTCAGTCTAGCTACCTTGATAGATCAACGTCAGTCCGGCTACATTGATAAATCAACGTCAGTCCAGCTACCTTGATTGATCCACGTCAGTCCAGCTACCTTGATAGTTAAACGTCAGTCCAGCTACCTTGATAGATCTACTTCAGTCCTGCTACCTTGATAGATCCACGTCAGTCCTGCTAGCTTGATTGATCAACGTCAGACCTGCTACCTTGATAGATCAACGTCAGTTCAGCTACCTTGATAGATCAACGTCAGTCATGCTACCTTGATAGATCCACGTCAGTCCTGCTGCCTTGATAGATCAACGTCAGTCCAGCTATCTTGATAGATCCACGTCAGTCCTGCTAGCTTGATTGATCAACGTCAGACCTGCTACCTTGATAGATCAACGTCAGTTCAGCTACCTTGATAGATCAACGTCAGTCTTGCTACCTTGATAGATCAACGTCAGTCTAGCTACCTTGATAGATCAACGTCAGTCATGCTACCTTGATAGATCCACGTCAGTCCAGCTACCTTGATAGTTAAACGTCAGTCCAGCTACCTTGATAGATCCACGTCAGGCCAGCTACCTTGATAGATCAACGTCAGTCCTGCCACCTTGATAGATCAACGTCAGTCCAGCCACCTTGATAGATCAACGTCAGTCCAGCTCCCTTGATAGGTCCACGTCAGTCCAGCTACCTTGATAGATCTACTTCAGTCCTGCTACCTTGATAGATCAACTTCAGTCCAGCTACCTTGATAGATAAACGTCAGTCCAGCTACCTTGATAGCTAAACTTCAGTCCTGCTACCTTGATAGACCAACGTCAGTCCTGCTACCTTGATAGACCACCGTCAGTCCTGCTACCTTCATAGATCAACGTCAGTCCTGCTACATTGATAAATCAACGTCAGTCCAGCTACCTTGATAGGTCCCTACCTTGATAGATCAACGTCAGTCCAGCCACCTTGATAGATCAACGTCAGTCCAGCTACCTTGATAGATAAACTTCAGTCCTGCTACCTTGATAGATCAACGTCAGTCCAACTACCTTATTAGATCAACGTCAGTCCAGCTACCTGGATAGATCAACGTCAGTCCAGCTACCGTATTAGATCAACTTTAGTCCAGCTACCTTGATAGATCAACTTCAGTCCAGCTACCTTGATAGATCCACGTCAGTCCTGCTACCTTAATAGATCAACGTCAGTCCAGTTACCTTGATAGGTCCACGTCAGTCCAGTTACCTTGATAGATCCACGTCAGTCCAGCTAACTTGATAGATCAACGTCAGTCCTGCTACCTTGATAGATATACGTCAGTCCAGCTACCTTGATAGATCAACGTCAGTCCTGCTACCTTGATAGATCAACGTCAGTCCAGCTACCTTATAAGATCAACTTTAGTCCAGCTACCTTGATAGGTCAACATCAGTCCTGCTACCTTGATAGATCAACGTCAGTCCAGCTACCTTGATAGATAAACTTCATTCCTGCTACCTTGATAGATCCACGTCAGTCCAGCTACCTTGATAGATCCACGTCAGTCCTGCTACCTTGATAGATCAACGTCAGTCCAGCTACCTTGATAGATCAACGTTAGTCCTGCTAACTAAATAGATCCACGTCAGTCCAGCTACCTTGATAGATCAACGTCATCCAGCTACCTTGATAGATCAACGTCAGTCCTGCTACCTTGATAGGTCCACGTCAGTCCAGCTACCCTGATAGATCCACGTCAGTCCTGCTACCTTGATAGATCCACGGCAGTCCTGCTACCTTAATAGATCAACGTCAGTCCAGTTACCTTGATAGGTCCACGTCAGTCCAGTTACCTTGATAGATCCACGTCAGTCCAGCTAACTTGATAGATCAACGTCAGTCCTGCTACCTTAATAGATCAACGTCAGTCCAGCTACCTTGATAGATCAACGTTCGTCCAGCTACCTTGATAGATCAACGTCAGTCCAGCTACCTTGATAGGTCAACGTCAGTCCAGCTACCTTGGTAGAGCAACGTTCGTCCAGCTACCTTGATAGATCAACGTAAGTCCAGCTACCTTGATAGATCCACATCAGTCCTGCTACCTTGATAGATCCACGTCAGTCCTGCTACCTTGATAGATCCACGTCAGTCCAGCTAACTTGATAGATCAACGTCAGTCCTGCCACCTTGATAGATCAACGTCAGTCCAGCTACCTTGAAAGATCTACGTCAGTCCTGCTACCTTGATAGATCAACGTCAGTCTAGCTACCTTGAAAGATCTACGTCAGCTACCTTGATAGATCAACGTTCGTCCAGCTACCTTGATAGATCAAGGTCATCCAGCTACCTTGATAGATCAACGTTCGTCCAGCTACCTTGATAGATCAACGTCAGTCCAGCTACCTTGATAGATCCACGTCAGTCCAGCTACCTTGATAGATCAACGTCATCCAGCTACCTTGATAGATCAACGTCAGTCCTTCTACCTTGATAGATCAACGTCAGTCCTGCTACCTTAATAGATCAACGTCAGTCCTGCTACCTTAATAGATCAACGTCAGTCCTGCTACCTTAATAGATCAACGACAGTCCAGCTACCTTATTAGATCAACGTCAGTCCAGCTACCTTGATAGATCCACGTCTGTCCAGCTACCTTGATAGATCAACGTCAGTCCAGCTACCTTGATAGATCCACGTCAGTCCTGCTACCTTGATAGATCAACGTCAGTCCAGCTATGTTGATAGATCAACGTTAGTCCTGCTACCTTGATAGATCAACGTTAGTCCTGCTACCTTGATAGATCAACGTTATTCCTGCTACCTTGATAGATCAACGTCAGTCCAGCTACCTTGATAGATCAACGGCAATCAAGCAACCTTGATAGATGACATTTTTAATCTGTAGGGGGAGGCAACATGTGAAAACTACACGAAGAGAGTAACCCAGAATGGCTTTGATTGTTTTGGATTTTTGTTTGAGTTCTTTTGGATAAAGTAACACCCTGTTGTCAATGCCCATTATAGCACAGAACTACAAAGTATGAAGTTTTTGCAAGTCTACTTAGTGTGACGAATTAATTGTCACATGTGGGTATAAAAAGCCTAAAATACGCTTGTATGTACAATAAAATGTAGAACCGATCTGTTTTCTTTCCATGAAGCAATGGTGTATAGGCACCAAAAGCATTGCTTCCCAATTATGTAAAAGAAACTGCATGCACACTTGGGTAAATGCACTTCTCGTCGGACAAGGTATCACAGCAACCTCGAGCCTTTTTGTCCAGACATGACAATAACTTCTTACAACAATGTAAGATAAGCTTGCACTTGCCAGGTACATATCCTGAAACGTTATCTGCAAACAAATACTTCATTTCCTTCACAAATGTATACTCTAGATGACCCGCAGTGTTTAAGGTACCACAAATCATTGTACAGAATAGTGTATTTGTTATTGAGACATGTTTTCACAAGCTATGGATGTCTTTAACAAGCCGTTCGGATTGATATATCTCGCCTATGCCCCGCTTTGACCATCAAGGCACATATCAGAAAAACTAACTTAAACGCAAAGACTTAATGTTGATGGAGATGCTGAGAAAGTCATGATCAATGTATCATGAACGGTAGGCCGCATCCAACATTTGATGCATGGGCTGAGATGTACTATCTTAGACGCATGTATGATGCAAGTTTGGTTAACTAACTTAAACACAAAAACGAAATGTTGACGCAGCCGTCACCGGAAAAGCAACACGTAAGTCTAGCTTCCACTTCGTGGCGGTGAAACAAAAAACACAGAAAATGGAACTGAGAATGTGAATAGGGCAGTGAAAGAAAGACTGCAGGGACATTTGTCACATTACTTCATGTACTTCGTATTAAAATGGAAAAAAATGGGTTAAAGTGTGTGGACAATGGTAGACATTGTGACAACGAAGAGTAATGCGGTCGTTGAGAAGTGGCACTTTATATCAACAAAGAAATAATAGATTTTACCCCTTTGCGTTCCCACACCAACGAATCACCCAAGTCGCACATTCTTCCTACTAGACGAAGTTGATGTACCATAGGGAAAAAAATGGGCTTAGCAGATGTTGACTAAAATTTTCTCTACAGCAACACGACGGAAGTGGTTAGTGTTGACACACCAACTCTCGCAGTAGGGAAAGAAAAGGTGACAGAAATATGTTGATAAGAGCAGGAGTAGAATATCCTGTGTATGTAATGAATCACAGGAAAACGTCTAAGATGGACGCTAGTGGACACCATAGTACAGGATAGGGTAGGCTAGGAAGGAACCGTGATGTCACACGTAAAACTACAGTATTTGATTGAGACAATGACCAAGCTTATAATTTATACATAATAAAACAATAAAGACTTTCTTACCTAAAATGCAATGTTTTCTTTGTTAATATGTCGGTGTTATTTCTGAGAATAATCATTAAAACGAATTCGACACCATCACAGTTAATAACGTTGATTATAAGTCCTTCATTTATTTCTCAAGCGCTCCCCAACATAATTGTTAAGATGCACTTCAAATAACATGGACCAATGTCAGCTATTTCATTGAGAGAAATAAAGAAATTGAAAGAAATATAGACCGAAGGACGATTAAAAGTGTGGATAAGCTCCCCCCCCCCCCCCCCCCCACACACACACACACACACACACACATCCCCTCGAACATATATTAAATGTTTAAAAATATCGTATAATGCTTCGTTTTGCTATGGGAAGAGATTGTGCCCGGCACAATGAGGGTTCTAGAGGTCAATTATACACACACAGTCGGTACGGATACACCACCGATGTTATTACATATGTAGACTTCCACTCGTAAATACTAGGTCATATAGAAGTAATCATTAGGTGAGCAAATCAGTATAAAACGAACTCATGACCATCAGATTGTTTTACCACACTTGGTAATACTTGTACGCCTAGCCTGAGAATTATCACGGTCGGTATCCCTAGTTGAAGTTACTTACCCATCAAATTACTTCGGTAAACTGAACGCATAGCTGTTAGAAGATTACGGAAACAATAATTACAGTTTTACTTCAAATTGGGTTATAATGGGACGCTCATTGACATCTAAGACACTCTGAGACGTTTAAAATCTTTTAAGCCGCTAATGTCAAAACTGAGATACACTTTCGTATTAAATGCTTTCATTTCTTTTCAAAAGTATAAATGTTTTTGTTGTAGAAAACAGCATTTCATGCAGTAACTTTTAAAACGTAAAACGGTAATGTTTCCAACGACATCATGTTAAATGCATCAGCTTATCAAAATTTGTCTTATAAATGAATTGACACGCACGCTTCATAGTTTCAGCAGCCAAAATGGAGTCTGCTCAAAATGCTTTTAGGAAAGCCTTTGCGGGAAGCTGGTAGGCTTTACAATAGCGCAACATTACATGACAGTGACGGCTTTTCATAAATAACACTTCTTGTCACGTTTCAAATATTTACATAAGATCTGCGTTCTTCCGGTTTTTTTCTATCATTTCACGTTTTAACGATAGGGTTGTTAAATAACTAAATATAGAATTAAATTTCTGTTAAAATGCCAGGTTTTGTTAACATCATCATCAACAGAAATACGTGTAATAGAACCACAAACCATTTACAAAAATAATCATTTCTCAATGAATGACATGTCATATAATATGAATAATATGATTCACATAATCTCCAAGACGCTATGCTGCACGTTTCATAAAAATAACATGTAATGGGCACTTTTTCAGGATTCTTGAATAAGAATACGAAATGCGATACAAATCAGATAATATGAAAAATAGTTTGTGTCTTATTAAGAAGTTGAATTATAAAATATTACTTACAGTTCACACCAGCCACAAGAACAACAAACACGGCAATCCACATGTTGAGAGTGGTGTGTCGGTACCGCAAGTGTTCTAGTGAAATAGTTAAGACAGACGTATCTTGTATATAAACCTAAATCCGGCGCCCAGTAGGTCAACGCATTCCCAGCCTAGTGGTACAACCAATCAAAAATATCTTTTATCCAACGTATTTGTTACAAAACTTTCCTTGGATTTGATTTTCTGAACATTGGCATTTTGAATGGAATCCGTTTATCAATTTCCCCTAAACTTCAGAATTTATGAGGCAATCCTTGATGTTATGTCCATAATGATGTAGCGTGAAGCTAACAGTGCTTAAACGTCTGGTTCCTGACTCTTAGGTCAAAGACCCTGATGGTTCCCACACAAAAGAACTAGAGCATGCCAGCACAATACATCTGGCAAAACTTATTGTTTTAGACATATTAAGCTTAACAATAGTAATCCATTTATATAAATTATCGCATTATCACACATTTTAGACGATAAATCATAGTTCTGGATTATTGGTGATCATTTCGAAGCCTAAAACCTCCTGCTTTTATTTTAATTGTAACAATTTCATACTCCTTTTCAGAAGAATTCGTAAATGTAATAAGATTTAAAAGATAATAACTCTGTACAAGCCCCGATTATATACATAAAGTGGCATTGTATGAATGTTTACATAGCGGCTACATCTGCTGCTGTGTACGCTGCGGCTATTGTGTGTGTTGTAAGGATTCGGTAAGACAGTACCAGAACCTCGTATATCTAGTTTGGTCGTCGGTTTTTGATATGATTTGTTAAACGAGAGATATTCTATCTCTGCGAATACCGCTAGTACTAGAGTTGCTGGTTCAAGATTTTAATTGACATTTTAAAGAAAATGACACTATGTTCAAATTACAATAGTTTAATTAACTATAGAAAGGGATTAGCCATTTCTAATATTGCGGATGTCTGCACCTTCACGGACACGATGGGGACTGGGGGTCGTCTCAAAACTATATCGTATCAAGCTTAAAACAATGGTAAATTATTTAAATACCTCAGGTAAACACGTTTGTTAGACAGCCAATTTCAAATTGATAGTTATCTTTTTTAGAAGATTGGTTGCTGGTTCTTTAATCAAGGCTAGGTTTGTTTTGAACACAAAAAGAAATTGTAAACTTGATCCCCGTTACCCTGACTTCCTGCAGTATTAGAGTGCAATTGGGCGAAATGTCTCTATGAATTTTGAAAGCCAATTAACTTTACTGGTTCGGCACAGTGTGACTTAGTGAGTTGTTTTCAGGGTTCAGAGTGGAGACATCGGTCATTTACACTCTTTGACAGGTGCAAAACAACTTTTGAATTCCTGTTTGTTTCAAAACAAACACAACCTTTATAATTCATACCAAGCTGATGATTCTTATTCCGAATGGTTCATATAGTCATGAGTTTTAACTAAATTTCATCAAATTGTAAACAGTGGCAACTTTGCAACAACGTTGGACCTGTCCTATTATCGAGATCCTTTGAGGGGGTAAAGGCGACTTCATTTCTGGATATTTTTATTCAAAATCATTTATCCATAATAAGTATAAGAGTACCTTGAGCAAATTGGCCATACATGTTGCTACTAAGGAAAATAATGATCTTGAGAATAAAGATGTAATCAAGTTTGAATAAATAAGAGAATGCCTAGTTCGCGTTTCATGCTAAAAAGTTAAGGTCACTATTACCACTTATAGACTATTCGTCAAAACTCAAAAGTTTTTAAACATATGTTCCCTGTCGGAAAGATCGTAGAGAGGAAGTTGTCCTCTCTCGGCTCCGTACTGGGCACACATATACTACTCATTCGTACCTTTTAACACGAGAAGATCCACCATCATGCCACGCATGGGACTCTCCATTTACGGTGGAACATTTTTTAATAGAATGTTTCGAGTTTTAACACATTTGTGATAATTACTTTCGAGTCCCGGATATGAAAACTCCTTTCAGTTCCGTGGATTTGAAGGCATTATTTAACTATATGAAGGCCATCGGTCTATTTTATAGACTCTGATGCCTTTTACACTCACCTTACCCTCTTGGACGTTATATATATATCAAATATTCCATATAATATATTCATTATCTCTCCTATTATTTTAACTCCTTTTTATTCTAAATATTTACACATATCATGCGAATGCTTTTTTGAAAATATTCTTTTTTATCATATTTTATCTCAGCTATTCTTTTGTTAACAAATAAAATAAATAAATCACCATGGCCCTAAATGACAACAGTTGTCGATCAGCCGTTAAACAGAAACAAACAAAACTGGCCTAGTTTCAAAGGCGTCATAAAAATTGGAGGTTCTCCTTAATCTCGGCTGTAAACCTCGAATAAATACATTAATAATTTGCAAAATGGAAATTTAAAATTTAAACTAAACCAATTTCTTGTGTGTAAAACTATTTTTAAAACTAATATTTTTAATATATTCATATATATATTTTATTTCTTTCAGTTAGTGTCTGAGGAATCAGAATTGCTAAAGGCTTTGACACAGTGTAAGGACCTCGTGTTCATGGTTTTCTGTTTTTTTGCTTTTATTATTTCACACGTGGAATTTGCTGTGTAGACAATGGCGATTATTTTAATGCTTTAGAAAAGTAAAAAATAAATAAACAGATAACCTGTTATAATAGCGTTGATAATGTTCTGTAGATTATCTTGTGTAAATTGTGTTTTTTAGACACTGTGTTTCGTACATCAAACGAAAAATCGTTATTGCGTACAATACACACAACAAAATATAAGGAAAGTATGAATACGGTGTAAAAGAGAAGTAATAGAAGGAAAGTATGAATACGGTGTATAGGATAATTAATAGAAGGAAAGTATGAATACGGTGTATATGAGAATTGATAGAAGGAAAGAATGAATACAGTGTATAGGAGAATTAATAGAAGGAAAGTATGAATACCGTGTATAGGATAATTAATAGAAGGAAAGTATTAATACAGTGTAAAAGGAGTATTAAAAGAGGGAAAGTATGAATACAGTGTATAGGAGAATTTATAGAAGGAAAGTATGAATACAGTGTAAAAGGAGAATTAAAAGAGGGAAAGTATGAATACAGTGTATAGGAGAATTGATAGAAGGAAAGTATGAATACAGACAGTGTATAGGAGAATTAATGAAAGGAAAGTATGAATACAGCTAGTGTATAGGATAATTAATAGAAGGAAAGTATGAATACAGTGTAAAAGGAGAATTAAAAGAGGGAAAGTATGAATACAGTGTATAGGAGAATTAATAAAAGGAAAGTATGAATACAGGCAGTGTATAGGATAATTAATAGAAGGAAAATATGAATACAGTGTAAAAGGGAATTAAAAGAGGGAAAGTATGAATACAGTGTATAGGAGAATTAATAGAAGGAAAGTATGAATACAGACAGTGTATAGGAGAATTAATGGAAGGAAAGTATGAATACAGTGTTTAGGAGAATTAATAGAAGAAAAATATGAATACAGTATAAAAGGAGAATTAATAGAAGGAAAGTTTGAATACAGGCAGTGTATAGGAGAATTAATAGAAGGAGTAATGTATCGGTAACTTGCTAAGGATTGTGCTTAGTTTTCGAGATGATCCCCAAAATCCGTGTCAGCGTATGTGCTCATGATGTTATCAAACTCGCTTACGAGTGACGCACGGGTTCTTGACCGCGGTGCGTCAATGACCGAATTGTAAAGTTAACCCTATTCTCAGTGAATTCAACCGAAACAAACTCGCTTCAATCAGTCCTTGGCATATTTAGAATGTAGACCTTTCTGATTCGGTTCAGAGAATAATTTCAACCGTTGTTGAAAGCAGTTAATACATTGCCCGGTCAGAACCAGAAGTAACGGAATGAAAAAATAAAGAGAAAGCATCCATATAAATGATGGCCGAAAGCTACCAGGTACACTAGAAGAAATTATAATTCGTTGTTACATTTGTGTGGTACACATATGGATGCTTTCTCTTTATTTTTTCATTCCGTTACTTCTGGTTCTGACCGGGTTACACAAACAAAGCATTTGTTGTGTACCAAAGTAAACTTATTTATGGTTTAAAAACGAAAACTTTATACTTTGTTTTGGTTCTGTGGTACAGTTCATAAAGCGACCCTAGTTTTATAATTCTTATATAGTGAAAACATCTTCAGAATTAATGTGGAATGCCTGATATGCATTTATGTCTAGTACTTGCGGCAACAACGTTACAATGATTATCTCTGTTGTGCGACGCTTGGACTTGGAAATTTCCGTTTTCATGAAACACTAACACTAATTTGACAATTTCACTGATCCCAGATTGGTAATATTATAGGCAAACAGTAATTTTATGTCAGTACTGGAAGGTTAACAAAAACTTAATTTAATCTACCTGAAATCTCAAGGTTTTGGTTATATAGCAACTACAACCTAGGCAACTGTATCTTTATAAGTTTAGACATAAGTTGTTGATGGATGGATAGGTTTCTACTACTATCCGTTGATATTACCATTGTATTAACACATCGAAACATTTGTGTGTGTGTGTGTGTCATTTTCTCAATCTTGCTCGGTGAAGCTGTACTGACGCATCTCAGGCATTTTGGCGTTCATCCAGGTATAGTGTCTGTTGTACAGACATCCAGACTTTCTGTTATGGTTTCTCTGCTATCCTGTGGTTTTCTTAGCATGTTTTTTTGTTTATCAGCATTACAATGATGGTTTTGCCAACAGCGATTGTTTTCAAATCTGTTTTCAATAAAGTCACTACTTCATGGTCCTATTACTGACCCCTATAAAAACGGAATCTAGAACTTCATCTTCTGGAGTTCATAGAGCAACGCATTATCGCCAAACAATGCATCATTTGCCAACCCATAAGAGTAAACTAAACGTATCAAATGTAGGCTATGGTTAATAACACTTATCATATAAGGCGGCATCGATGTCATTATGGCCATGAAGGGGACCGGTCTCAGTTGTGTCCAGTATGACAGGCAGATTGTAGGTTGCCATGAACGTAGACCCGGACACACACTCTCCTCTGAAGTATGGTAGATTCGATACTGGGCAGCAGTTCTTGAATTCGTCCTTGTCAATTCAAGGCTTATTAAACAGTCATCTAGCATTAGCTTTCTCATCCTCGAGGGGTGCAGAGAGCGAAAGTGAGCGTAACACCTGGATATCGAGGATGTAGCTTTCTTGGATCACTGTGGTCAATAACCTGTTATGATCGACGTAATCCAGGAACACTATCTTAAAAAATTCATTCATTAAATATGAAAGAATAGGCTACAGCTCTGATGACCTCGCGCAACTCTTTTCTCCTTGCACTTTTTCAATGGTCTCACGAATAAGATGTTGTTGACACTTTCAAGTTGGTATTCTCTTGTTTGGAAGATGTGACCATACTTCGTATTTCTAGTCGTTATTCTACA
The DNA here is from genome assembly GCF_002113885.1 of Mizuhopecten yessoensis. Classification (NCBI taxonomy): domain Eukaryota; kingdom Metazoa; phylum Mollusca; class Bivalvia; order Pectinida; family Pectinidae; genus Mizuhopecten; species Mizuhopecten yessoensis. Next base: position 151,618 of record NW_018407074.1, read on the forward strand.
GGGAAATGGTGTTGGTCATAATTTACTGATGGAGAATATCACCACATCGAAAAATGAACCCGATGTACCGCAATTGGCAATACCAATGAAGCCACTAACCTACCCTGCAAGCTGATTTAAACATATTTTATTGCAAATAAATATTTACAAAAGAATTGGACACAAGTTTTACCAACTTATCAAAGTCCTTTTCCTCAAATACATGAATATAAACAAGGTATTTTACGCAATATACATTAATTATGTTTTTATATGGAAATGGAAAATAGAGACGAAGAAAAGAAGGAGAGCGAAACGAAGTAAAGGATAGTTACACAGATAGAGTAGATGAAAAATAGAGTGGAAGAAAAGACGGATAGAGTAATGAAGTAAATGATAGTAACACAAGTAGAGTCGGAGAGAAAAAAAGAGTGATAGAGAGAGAAAGATGATCACATTCAGTCAAACCTGTTGCATTTGCTGATATAATTTTGGACAGATTTTGCAATTGAGGTATTTACATTAATGCTGAATTTAGGATCGCCATATAGGAGCAAGTCTAAAGTTAAATCATCACGAACAGGTTGAAGCTCTCTTATTAATAGATTGCGATGCTGGGTGTATAAGGGACAGACACAAAGGAAGTGATAAGAGTCTTCACATGGATTACCGCATGCACATTCAGCTGTATTTGATAAATTTGCTCTAAATAGGTCATAGTTAAGGGAGCTCGCACGATTTCTCAAACGGCAATGAAGTATATTTGATTTACGGGAACCCCATACCAGAAAGCATTTATTTTGTGGTTTACCTTTTTGATTTTATATTTGATTTAAATGAACTGCGAGAAGCCGAATTCCTTATAGATATATCTAGGTCATTCCACATTTTTGTAGTTGATGGGAAAAAAGAATTGCGCATTGTTTCAAGCCTACAGTTTGGTTGTCTTGAATGTTGTGAATTTCTTAGGTTATAACGAGAAATATCACCAATGTTATCTGGTAAGGTGTCACACAAATAATTAGGCTGTACCGTTATTAATTGTAAAGAATAGGGACAAATTTCTGTTATTCCTTCTATTAATTAGTGGAACCCAGCCAATTTCATTAAATATATGTTCAATTTTTGTGTAAATAGGTAGTCCTGTAACAATTCGTGCAGCATCTATCTGAATAATTTCAAGTTTTGATGAATTTGTCATTCCACAATTGTCCCATACTTCACATGCATACTCTAATAATGGTCGAATGTACGTTAAATATAGTTTTTCCAGGTTATTTCTACTGAGTAACCATTTCATTTTACGAAGGGTTCCTATATATTTAGCCACTTTTTTGATAAGTTCGTCTACATGTTTATTCCATTTACCGTCGCTACTTAGTATAACTCCAAGGTGTTTGTGGCTATCTGTTAAAAGGATAGAAGTATCGTTAAAAATAAATTGGGGTTGAAAGGGTAGATTTGTATTAGAAACAATCATGATTTCGTGTTTTTAGGATTGAAAGACATCAGCCAATTTTTAGACCATTTCTCTAGAGTTTTTAGGTCTTTATTTACTTCACTTACAATATTTTCTAGGTTTGGTGATGAGTATGAAAGCAAGCTGGGTATATAACAGACAGGTAAATGGGTCGTGCGGATTTGAGCGTACGCCAAACGTGTTAACACATGTCAATGTAATACTAATGAATATTCAAACATATTTTTAGGTGATTTTTTTCCGATGAAATGATATGTATCATGTGTTTATATAGTGTCTCGTATGTCAGCATTTGGCCGGATATTAATTCCTGTTAATGGTTTTTATATTCTATTTGTTTTACTGTGAATTAATATGAGTCACTATTATTATATATATATATATTGTCTTCTGTTGCGCATATTATAGGCAGTATTCCAAATATTTACTGCTTTATAAGTGGTGTGTATAGGAGACTGACGTCAGATTGGTTTAAAAACAGACAGGTACATCTTGTTAAGGAGAAACACAAAATCATTCAATCTATCAAAAATATGGTAATCTGTAGTAGGAAACTGCGGTAGAATGATAACGTCGTCGACGTCACTCTAGGTCATAAAAACAGTCAGCAAAGCAAAGAGTCAGGACACATCCGCATTCCTAACAGTGATACAAATCATGATTCACGCAAACAATTGTAAGTAATGTAATGACGTCGATATCATAAAGTCAACACTATTATAAACAAATAGAGATGAGCTTTCATAAAAATACAACAGAATACAATTTATAAAACACAAACACTTAAACGCCGATTAAAGAATATATCAAACGTTAATGCTGACAAAACCTTAACGCCTAACTATTAAAAATTAAAACCTTAACAACTTTAGCAAATCAAGTAAAATAGAACATTAACATTGGTTATTAGGAATATATAACGTAGCATCGACTAAAAGGAATATAAAACTAAACATCCAATACTAGAAATATAAAACCTTAACACCAACAAATAGAAATAGAAAACCTTAACACCGACTAATGGAAATATAAAAGCTTAACACCGACTCGTAGAAATATAAAACCTCAACACCGACTAAAAGAAATATAAAACTTTAGCACCGACAAATAGAGATTTAAAACCTTAACATCGACTTTTAAGAATATAAAACCTTAACATCGACTCATAGAAATATAAAACCTTAACACCGACTCATGATCATAGACATATAAAACCTTAACACCGACTTATAGAAATGTAAAACCTTAACACCGACTGATAGAAATAGAAAACCTTATCACCGACTAAAAGAAAATCCACCGGTCCGACTTGCTATCACCCGGGATATCTCATGCCAATTGTTTTGTTTTTCATTGCAAAATGCTCTCAGTGTGGTAGCAATGGAGTCATTCATACGCTCACAAGTTGCGTTGGTTTGAGGATGGTAAGAAGAGGTGCTCAACTTAGTGATTTGAAACATCCTGCACAGTTCCTTGACTAAATTTGACATAAAGCTCTGTCCTCTATCTGTAAGAATAGCCCGAGGAGCTCCATATCTACAGATGAACTCGTTGTACAAAATCCTTGCTATTTCTGCTGCCTCATATGACACTAAGGGAAATGCCTCACACCATTTTTAGAAAGGATCTACAATGAGTAGAATGTGCCTATGACCCTGTGCGGTCTTCGGTAAAGGACCAAGAATATCCATGTGAATTCGACCAAACATATCTTCAATAGGAAGAGTTTTTAGAGGTACATCTCGATGATGTACATTTCGTTTAGTTCTGGCACATACCTCACAAGATTTACAATAATACTGGATGTCTTGAAACATTTTGTGCCAGTAGTACTTCAGCCTGATGCTATGAAATGTTCTCTCAATGCCTTGGTGGCTTGCTGTTATCGAGTCATGATAAGCAAGAAGTATGTCATTTCTCATGGACTTGGGAATTATCAACTGCTTGATAACTCTCTCACTTGTTGGACCCTTACCCCTGGGGTAGTATAGATGATAAAGTACACCATTATCCATCAGAAAGTCATTAGACTTCCTGACAACTGTATGTGCTAAATTCCTGTCCTCAAGAAGAACTCTTTCTTCTAGATAGTTAATGATGTGAAACAAATAAAGATCATTAAGTTGACTGACCCTAAGATTGTCCAACACTGGGGTGTTACTACTAGGGCTGCCCTGTTCTGGCACAACTTGACCTTCACCTCCGGTATTTAGCACAGACACATTGCCTACTATATTGTCTGGACAGTGTAGTTTGTATTCAACCTCTCTCTGTATAGGTGTTACTATGACCTCATGAACAGGGTCATCTGGCTCTGGGCTCTAGACAAACCATCTGCATTGGAATGTTTACGTCCTGCTTTGTGTTATCCTTGTAACAGGACTAGTACTGCCCATCTGGCGATTCTACCTGCTTTCTGCTTTGAATTCTGTAACGTTTTGATGGCCATATGGTCAGTAAGCACAGTGTATTTCTTTGAAGCCAGTACACATGAAAGTGTCTTATACCCTCTACTAATGCTAGACCTTCTAATTCTGTTATGCCCCAGTTTTTCTCTGCTTTTCTCAATGCTCTCCCAGCATACGCAACAGCTCTTTCTTTCCCTTCACCATCTCGCTGTCCCAACATGTATCCTATTCCCTTGGTTGAAGCACCTACATACAAGATAAATTCCTTATCAAAATCTGGGTACACCAGAACAGGAGTAGTTGTCAAACATTGCTTCATTTTGTCAAATGATTGTTGACGTAGTTCTGACCAATACAATTTGGTATCATTCTTCAGGAGTTCATTCATGGGTGCTACAATCTCTGTAAATCCTTTAACAAACCTTCGATAGTAGTTGCATAATCCTAAGAATGCTCTGATATCATGCACTGACTAAGGAGTGGAATACTGCCTTGATTTTCTATTGGTCTACACTGATACCATTCTTTGTGAAAATATGACCCAAGTATTTTATCTCTGTAACCGCAAAATTACAATTTGAGGGTTTTAAACTTCAGATCAGCCTCACGCAACCTCTGAAATTCCTGAGCTAAGTGGTCTAAGTGATCTCCAAAAGTTGAGGATAAAAACAAGTATGTCATCTATATAGACGAGTGCAACCTTGTATGTCAGACCTCTCAACACCTCGGACATAACCAATGAAAATGCTGACGGTGAATTTGAAAGACCAAATGGAAGTTTGGTCAACTGATATACCCCTTGATGAGTGACAAACCCTTTTTTATGTTTAGAATCCTCTGCTATTGGAATTTGCCAAACTCTAGCTCTTAAATCTAAGCTAGAATAGTATTTGGCCTTAGCCTGACCTATGGTGTCAGATATATCATCAAACCTGGGAATAGGAAGGCTCATACCATGTAGGTAAAGTGACCTGGTTAACCTTGCGATAGTCAACAGCAAACCTGTACTCACCATTCGCCTTCTTTACTAGCAATACTGGACGTTGCCAAGGTGTGTTGGCCTCTTCAGTGATCTTGTTCTCTAACATCTCCTTTGTCTGCTTTTCTATTTCTGACTTAGCCTGCGGTGAGGTCCTATAGAACCTTTGTCTTACAGGCTTTGTGTCACCTGTGTCTATCTCGTAGAAATACAGGTTTGTAGTTCCCAATTCTGACAAGTCCTTAGCAAAGACATCCCTATTCTCACCAAGAAAAGCTAGAAGAATGCTATTATCTTCTTCTGACAAAGCCTCCGAATTCACCTTTACACCTAAATCTTCAGCTATGCTGATGTTTTCCTTTGTCATAAACTTTTTACCAGTACTAAGAGAAGCAGTGCAGTCACCAGCTGGTGACTGTTTTTCTGAAAGCTCATCTTTGCCCCCTGACTTATTGAGGTAACCAGGGCTATAGGTTGCCTAGCCATAAGGCCAACAAAGGAATAGGTGGGGTTCAGTGCCTGGTATACAGTTTTGTTGTTTTTAACTTTGGACACAATCCGGGTCCCCATTACACTATGCTTAGATGGAAGGCTGAAGATTGGCCCTAACAACTTAAGCTCTTTTTCCTTACTTTTTATTACGACTGGGACCATTATCATTGACCTAGGGGCTATTTGTATATTACAAACCAGTCTTGCTAACCTTGTCCTTTTCCTATTATTTGCCTGTATAAAAGCAACCATGGCTATACCTCCCTCTAACTCTAAGCTACCATTCCCGCATTCTATCTTTGCTTGATGTTTTTCAAAGAAGTCTGTACCTAGAATGACTGGGAAACTCAGACTTTCTACCACCTGAAATGTTTGTATCATGTCCATACGTCCTATTGAGATGGGGAGTGTCACCTTTCATTTGATTCCTATGTCACTACCATTAGCACTATACAACCATTTTAAATCTGAACTCTCTACTGCAAACTTTTCTCCTAGATTGGTTGCCTCAAACATCTTTCTATCTATGCAAGAAATCCTTTGTGCTCCCGTGTCTACCAAAGCTACATATGTCTTATTTCCTAGTCTTACATGTATCTGATAATCATTTACATCTAACTTAACACCTGTGCTGTTCTTTTCAGTTGTTTACCCTTTTTCTTATTGTCTTAATTCTTATTGTCTTAATTCTTATTGTCTTAATGCTTATTGTCATTATGCCCGTCTTTAACTTTAAAGACAGACACGTACCCCTTTTTACTCTCTGATTATGCTTCCCCCCCATGACTTTTTCAATTTCAGAGATCTACAGACATTCTGCATCTTGGAACCAACATTTAGGTGCATCATGCTGGTACTTACAACAGTGGTCACATGGATTCCTTGTTCTCTGTCCATTTTGTCTGTTCGATCTGTTTTCCTTTAACTAGTTAAGTTCTTGCTTGCTGGTCTTACATTCCTTCTTCAATAATGAAAGTTCCTGTTGAAGGTTTTGAATTGTGTCTGTTACATCTTTTGTTTTGTCCGAATGTCCGATCGACTTTGACATGCAACCAAACTTCACGATGTCTACTACAGTTGTAGCTTCTTTTCCTAATACAACTGACTTAACATCCTGATCCAGTCCATTTATTAGCACATCAAATATCTCCTTTTCAGTCCTATTCTGATCTTACTCACAACCATCTTCATCTGTCATAGAAATATTTAAAACCTTAAGACCGAGAAATTGAAATATAAAACCTTAACATCGACTCATAGAAATATTAAACCTTAACACCGACTCATAGAAATAAAAAAAACTTGGGTGGTGACCTACAAATAGAATATATAACCTTAACACAGACGTAAAGAAATATAAAACCTTAACACTGACTAAAAAGAATATATAACTTCTGCACCGACGAAAAGGAATATGAAAACTTTACAAAACCTTCACATGGACTAATTCAAATATAAAACCTCAACACAAACTAAAAGGAATATAAAATCTTATCAAAGACTTATAGAAATATAAAACCAATATAAAACGACTAATATGAATTAAAACCTAAACCAAATAAAGAAATGTAAAACCTGAACACCAACTTATAGAAAAACCTTAAAACCAACTTAGTTATGCAAAACCGACTTATAGAAATATGAAACCTTAACACCGACTTATAGAAATATAAAACCGATTAAAAGGAATATAAAACGCAAGCACCGACTCGTAGAAATATAAAACCTTAACACAGACTCACAGAAATAACTAGAGGCCCAGAGGGCCTGTATCGCTCACCTGAATATTAAAGCAGTCATAGCAAAATATTCTCATTAAATATTATCCTGTGCTATAAATATTTCACTCACAAACTTTGTCAGCTCCATCTGTTGAAACTACCAGTCAAATATGATTCTATGGTTTTTGGTTCTTCTTAAGAAGTTGTTTGGCATATTTGACCCCTGTGACCTCATAAGGAGATCTACCTAGGTAATTTTCATTTTCAAACTTTGTCAGCCGCCATCCCAGGAAGCTACCACCTAATATTATAATACTTTGCTCTAAAATTATTTAGAAGAAGTCATTTAATTGTTTGACATAATCGTCCCCTGTGACCTTGAAAGTAGGTCAAGATCATTTTCTTTTTTTACACATTGTCTGGCTCTACCACAGGAAGCAACCAGCATCTATCTATATCTATATCTATATCGTTCAGTTCTTCTGAAGAAGTCATTTGAAGTGTTTGACAGATTTGATCCCCGAGACCTTGAAAGTAGGTCAAGGTCATTTTCATTCTCAAATCTAGTCAAGCTTTATCCCAGGAAAACACCAACCAAATATGAAGATTCAATACCTTTTAGTTCTTCAGAAGAAGTCATTTGAAGTGTTTGACACATTTGATCCTCGAGACCTTAACAGTAGGTCAAGGTCATTTTCATTCTCAAACTTTGTCGGGCTCTGTTTTAGGAAGCAAGCAGCCAAATATGAAGATTCTATACTTCTTAGGTCTTCAGAGGAAGTTTTTTGAAGCCTTTCACATATTTGACCACTGTGACCTTGAAAATAAGTCAAGATCATTTTCATTCTCCTACTTTGTCAGGCTCTATCCCAGGAAGCTACCAGTCAAATTTGAAAATTCTATACCTTTCAGTTCTTTAGAAGAAGTCGTTTAAAGGAAAAGTTGATGGACGACGGAAGGACGCTGGATGACTGACAGACGATAGACGCCGCGCCATGACATAGTTCACTTGCCCTTTGGGCAGGTGTGCTAAATACTTTAACACCAAATGTTGGAATAGTTGAGGAAACGAAAGAATACTTGAAGACCAATCTGGTAAAACGAATGACATGGGCAGTCTGCAGGTTATGAGTTGAACAATTTACTAAATGTCCTTGACTCCTTCATTCAGGGTTCCTGGTTGTTGTATGTGGGACAGAAACATTGTAGTGGTATGCACTCGCATGTCTTGCCTATGGTGTAGGCAAAACTTTCAATAAAGGAATCAATGTCATATAATCAAGGGGCCAGGACACAGAAAATTGCAACTGCTAGGATTCTTCCTGCATACGGGGGGTTTGCCGCCATTTTGTTGCATCAATATTCTGCCTTGTAAGCACTTACCCCACCCTTTAGTCTTTACATGCTTCTGGCATAGACTTTTACTCGTGTATAGCAATCTGATTTGCCTAACTTTAAAATTGTATTCTATTTCAGCTTGTCAACTGCTGTTTTAAACAGTTTCAATTACAGCAGACTAAATGACAATATAGTTGTCAAGACAAACAATAGCGTGGTCAACAGCAACTACATAAATGAGATATATTACATATGCAATCATAGTTACAATAGTCAGAGTTATCCTGTCTAAAAAAGATTGTCAAGCAAAAGTCAGTGTTGTCAAGTGATAACAAATATGAGATGAAGTCTTTTAAATATTTTTATTTCCATCCTCACATATCATTGGTCATTTTGATTCTTGATAAAACTTTATATAGGGTGTTTAACACATGTTACCCCTGTGACCTTGAAAGTGATTCATAAGTCATCCTTTTGAACAACTTGACAGCTACTTATCCCAACAAATTTAAGGCCAAATATCATGGTCAGGTTCTCGACAAAATATTGTTTAAAAGTGTTTTACACATTTGACCCCTGTGACCTTGAATGTGGGACAATGCTATTTATTTGAATAAAACTTCAGATCGCTTCAGCCAAGCAAGCTCTATGTAAAATAATATGATCATGAGCCTTATGTATTTGTTAAAAGCACAGGAGATATATGAATCATTGATGGAAGATTTCCATGAGCTACCAATGCCTGAAGATTTTGAATAAACAGTCTACAGACCCATGGACTTGTAATGAATTACCCTTGGAAAGTTATTATAAAAATATATACCTGTTGGTAAGTGATTCATAGTAAAATAAAAAGTGTTACAGAGAAAATGTCCACCTGTAAGTTATTGTTTTGTTGATGGACTATCTTTTCAAAATGAGAGGCAACTGATATATTAACTTTCCTCTTGACTGTTGGTAGACATACATTTTCTGTAGGATAAAAATGATCTGAGAAACCATTATTTCTTAAATAATTGGTTATTGTTTCAGTTTCAGTGTTAACCATGCAGGAGATGGTCACTTGTCCTGTATTTATTTTAATATCTTTATCACATGTTAATGAGGTTCAAAAAGCATGATTTGCAGTGCTCAATCTTGTCATTCTGAATAAACCTTCCTCATCTGATCCTTCCTCAGATGGGGATGGATTCCTTGTCACAGTAGACCATCCTTAACATCCAGTCAGTATAAGTTAATAGTCTTGACTCAACAACAATAATCTAAGGTCAAACACATTTGATTTTGAATCGGAAACCTCTTCATTGTTCCACAGGGTTTGATCACACCTATGACAACTCCATGTTCAAGAGGTCTAAGTTCTGAGTCATGGTTATCACTTTACCTTATCAGTTAAGCTCTCAGCTGTTTCTACTCTGATAGACACTCCACCAACTGTTTAGTGTGATCCTTTTCCACAGAAGCATTTTAAGTCACATATTTGCAGCTGTTCGCTTTCTTAGTCCAAATCAGTAAAGTCAAAGGCTGAGAAGACAGATTTAAAGTCTGAAGCTAGGTCTCCTTCTTGCTCCTTGCTGACCTTACAAGCTTTCCAATCCACACGCTCTGTCATGTTCAGTATCTGTGGACTTGCCAGTACATCCCTGAAATACAGCAATGAAGAATTAAGACAAAAAAAATATTAAATCTCATAGTTTATCACCTTTTAAATATTCTTATCTTCAAAGATTTCAATCCAAGTAATTAAGCTTTTTGTTACAGGAAAACATTCGATGTGATATACTCTAAATATCCATCAAAAAAGAAATAACAAAGCATGCAGTAAATGATTTTACATTAAAAGACACGAGTCATGTTTGCCTTCTTAATATCTTGATCAGGGTATTGATATCCTAAGTATACATTATACAATGTATTTAAATTTTCAGTCATTCATTTGTCACTATGCACTATACTGAAAAAAATCTTCCATGAGGAAAGTTTAAACAAATATAGACTGTAACAATGAAATTCATTTCCTATAAGATAAACACAGGAAACTCTTGTGCCGTATGAGAAAGTGAAGTATTACCTGCCAAACTGTAGAGGGAAGTTCTTTGATATCCTATGTAAAAGTTTGTCTCCTGATGGTAATTCTGCATAAAAGTAGGGAGCACCAGGAGGTACTATCTGTAAATATAAAACTAGCCACAGTTATATACTGTAGTAACAGAAATATTGATTTGTGATTGTGGGAATGGTAAAAAAGCACTCGTATATAATATATACGTTGATATATATTAAGCAGGACACAGGAAAAACACCATCATAGACTGGTTACAATCAAATGGAGGAAGTGAAATTGACATGAATAATTGTTTGATTGGGCATTGTCAACCAGACAATTTGACGGCATCCCTGATGAAGCGTACTTTGATAGAACATAACAATAGCATGCAGTGTAATTTATTTTCATCATTCTACTACAAAGTTGATAAAGTAACAACAATTTATAGAAAAAAATCTTATGCATATAAACATGTATTGAATAAGATTTAAAGCTAAATTTTATTTTAAGATAAATGATAGTTTAAGGTAGTAGAATGATTATAGCTTTTACATTATCAGGTCTATGAGCTATGCATTGACCTCAAAGCATTCAGTAGACCAAAATACCCTGTAGATATAGTTCTGGCGATGAAGAAATAATACATGTCTCCTACATTTCCTTTTTTGTTCAAGATGTACCTGTTTTAAATCTGAATGTTTGGGTATCTCATGAAGTTCGAATCCCTCTGACTGGGAACACTCCATAAAAGCCTCTTTGATATCACAGACACAGTCCAGTGGCACAGGTACAACCTAGAATAAAGGCAATGAACAAACAGATACAGTTTACTCGTACAGGTACAACCTAGAACAAAGGCAACAAACATACAGATACAGTCCACTGGTACAGGTACAACCTAGAACAAAGGAAATAAACATACACATACAGTCCACTGGCACAGGTACAACCTAAAACAAAGGCAATGAACATACAGAAACAGTCCATTGATACAGGTACAACCTAGAACAAAGGCAATGAACATACAGATACAGTCCACCGGCACAGGTACAACCTAGAACAAAGGCAACAAACATACAGATACAGTCCACTGGTACAGGTACAACCTAGAACAA
>NW_018407074.1:166986-248316 GCF_002113885.1 Mizuhopecten yessoensis
ACAGGTACAACCTAGAACAAAGGCAACAAACATACAGATACAGTCCACTGGTACAGGTACAACCTAGAACAAAGGCAATAAACATACACATACAGTCCACTGGCACAGGTACAACCTAAAACAAAGGCAATGAACATCCACATACAGTCCACTGGCACAGGTACAACCGAAAACAAAGGCAATGAACATACAGAAACAGTCCATTGATACAGGTACAACCTAGAACAAAGGCAACAAACAGACAGATACAGTCCACTGGTACAGGTTCAACCTAGAACAAAGGCAATAAACATACAGATACAGTCCACTGGCACAGGTACAACCGAAAACAAAGGCAATGAACATACAGAAAAAGTCCATTGATACAGGTACAACCTAGAACAAAGGCAACAAACAGACAGATACAGTCCACTGGTACAGGTTCAACCTAGAACAAAGGCAATAAACATACACATACAGTCCACCGGCACAGGTACAACCTAGAACAAAGGCAATAAACATACAGATACAGTCCACTGGTACAGGTACAACCTAAAACGAAGGCAACAAACATACAGATACAGTCAACTCGTACAGGTACAACCTAGAACAGAGGCAATGAACATACAGATACAGTCCATTGATACAGGTACAACCTAGAACAAAGGCAACAAACATAAAGATACAGTCCACTCGTACAGGTACAACCAGATACAGTCCACTGGTACAGGTAAAACCTAGAACAAAGGCAATGAACATACCTCGTACAGGTACAACCTAGAACAAAGGCAATGATCATACAGATACAGTCCACCGGCACAGGAACAACCTAGAACAAAGGCAATGAACATACCTCGTACAGGTACAACCTAGAACAAAGGCAGAACAAAGGCAATAAACATACACATACAGTCCACCGGCACAGGTACAACCTAGAACAAAGGCAATGAAAGGCAATGAACATACAGATACAGTCCACCGGCACAGGAACAACCTAGAACAAAGGCAATGAACATACCTCGTACAGGTACAACCTAGAACAAAGGCAGAACAAAGGCAATAAACATACACATACAGTCCACCGGCACAGGTACAACCTAGAACAAAGGCAGAACAAAGGCAATAAACATACACATACAGTCCACCGGCACAGGTACAACCTAGAACAAAGGCAACAAACATAAAGATACAGTCCACTCGTACAGGTACAACCAGATACAGTCCACTGGTACAGGTAAAACCTAGAACAAAGGCAATGAACATTCAGATACAGACCACTGGCACAGGTACAACCTAGAACGAAGGCAATGAACATACAAACTAGAGCATATGCAATGAACATACACATACAGTCCACTGGCACAGGAACAACCTAGAACAAAGGCAATGAACATACAGAGACAGTTTACTCGTGCAGGTACAACCTAGAACAAAGGCAATCAACATACAGATACAGTTTATTCGTACAGGTACAACCTAGAACGAAGGCAACAAACATACAGATACAGTCAACTCGTACAGGTACAACCTAGAACAGAGGCAATAAACATACAGATACAGTCCACTGGTACAGTTACAACCTAGAACAAAGGCAATGAACATAAAGATACAGTACACTCGTACAGGTACAACCTAGAACAAAGGCAATAAACATACAGATACAGTCCACTGGCACAGGAACAACCTAGAACAAAGGCAATGAACATAAAGATACAGTACACTCGTACAGGTACAACCTAGAACAGAGGCAATAAACATACAGATACAGTCCACTGGCACAGGAACAACCTAGAACAAAGGCAATGAACATTCAGATACAGACCACTGGCACAGGTACAACCTAGAACAAAGGCAACAAACATACAGATACAGGCCACTCGTACAGGTACAACCTAGAACAAAGGCAGAACAAAGGCAATAAACATACACATACAGTCCACCGGCACAGGTACAACCTAGAACAAAGGCAGAACAAAGGCAATAAACATACACATACAGTCCACCGGCACAGGTACAACCTAGAACAAAGGCAATAAACATACACATACAGTCCACTGGCACAGGTACAACCTAGAACAAAGGCAGAACAAAGGCAATAAACATACACATACAGTCCACCGGCACAGGTACAACCTAGAACAAAGGCAGAACAAAGGCAATAAACATACACATACAGTCCACTGGCACAGGTACAACCTCGAACAAAGGCAATAAACATACACATACAGTCCACCGGCACAGGTACAACCTAGAACAAAGGCAACAAACAGACAGATACAGTCCACTGGTACAGGTAAAACCTAGAACAAAGGCAATGAACATACAGATACAGTTTACTTGTACAGGTACAACCTAAAACAAAGGCAATCAACATACAGATACAGTTTACTCGTACAGGTACAACCTAGAACGAAGGCAATGAACATACAAATACAGTCCACTCGTACAGGTACAACCTAAAACAAAGGCAATGAACATACACATACAGTCCACTGGCACAGGTACAACCTAAAACGAAGGCAACAAACATACAGATACAGTCCACTCGTACAGGTACAACCTAAAACAAAGGCAATGAACATACACATAACAGGTACAACCTAGAACAAAGGCAATGAACATACAGCCCCTGATACAGGTACAACCTAGAACAAAGGTAACAAACAATGAACATACACATACAGGCCACTGGTACAGGTACAACCTAGAACGAAGGCAATGAACATACAATCTAGAACATATGCAATGAACATACACATACAGTCCACCGGCACAGGTAAGGCATAGAACAAAGGCAATGAACATACAGATACACTCCACCGGCACAGGTACAACCTAGAACAAAGGCAATGAACATACAGAAACAGTCCATTGATACAGGTACAACCTAAAACAAAGGCAATGAACATACAGATACAGTCCCCTGATACAGGTACAACCTAGAACAAAGGTAACAAACATACAGATACAGTCCACTGGTACAGGTTCAACTGTAAACAAAGGCAACAAACATACAGATACAGCCCACTGGCACAGGTACAACCTAGAACCAAGGCAATGAACATACAGATACAGTTTACTTGTACAGGTACAACCTAGAACAAAGGCAAAGAACATACAGATACAGTCCACTGGCACAGGTACAACCTAAAACAAAGGCAATGCACATACAGATACAGTCCACTCGTACAGGCAATGAACATACAGATAGAGTCCACTGGCACAGGTACAACCTAAAACAAAGGCAATCAACATACAGATACACTCCACAGGCACAGGTACAACCTAGAACAAAGTCAATGAACATACAGATACAGTTTACTTGTACAGATACAACCTAGAACAAAGTCAATGAACATACAGAAACAGTCCACTGGTACAGGTACAACCTAGAACGAAGGCAACAAACATACAGATACAGTCAACTGGTACAGGTACAACCTAAAACAACTCGTACAGGTACAACCTAAAACAAAGGCAATAAACATACAGATACAGTCCCCTGGAACAGGTACAACCTAGAACAAAGGCAATGACCATACAGAGACAGTCCACTGGTACAGGTACAACCTAAAACAACTCGTACAGGTACAACCTAAAACAAAGGCAACTAACATACAGATACAGTCCACTCGTACAGGTACAACCTGAAACAAAGGCAATGAACATACACATACAGTCCACTGGTACAGGTACAACCTAAAACGAAGGCAACAAACATACAGATACAGTCAACTGGTACAGGTACAACCTAAAACAACTCGTACAGGTACAACCTAAAACAAAGGCAATGAACATACAGATAGAGTCCACTGGTACAGGTACAACCTAAAACGAAGGCAACAAACATACAGATACAGTTTACTTGTACAGATACAACCTAGAACAAAGGCAATGAAAGGCAATGAACATACAGATACAGTCCATTGATACAGGTACACCCTAGAACAAAGGCAACAAACATACAGATACAGCCCACTGGCACAGGTACAACCTAGAACCAAGGCAATGAACATACAGATACAGTCCATTGATACAGGTACACCCTAGAACAAAGGCAACAAACATACAGAAACAGTCCACTGATACAGGTACAACCTAGAACAAAGGCAAAGAACATACAGATACAGTCCACTGGCACAGGTACAACCTAGAACGAAGGCAATGAACATACAATCTAGAACATATGCAATGAACATACACATACAGTCCACTGGTACAGGTACAAGCTAGAACAAAGGCAATGAACATACAGGTACAGTCCACTGGTACAGTACAGTCCACTCGTACAGGTACAACCTGAAACAAAGGCAATGAACATACACATACAGTCCACTGGTACAGGTACAACCTAGAACGAAGGCAATGAACATACAGATATAGTTTACTTGTACAGGTACAACCTAGAACAAAGGCAACATACAGATACAGTCCACTGGTAGAGGTACAACCTAAAACAAAGGCAACAAACATACAGATACAGTTTACTTGTACAGGTACAGCCTAGAACAAAGGCAATGACCATACAGAGACAGTCCACTGGTACAGGTACAACCTAGAACAAAGCACAGGTACAACCTAGAACAAAGGCAACATACAGATACAGTCCACTGGTAGAGGTACAACCTAAAACAAAGGCAACAAACATACAGATACAGCCCACTCGTACAGGTACAACCTAAAACAAAGGCAACTAACATACAGATACAGTCCACTCGTACAGGTAAAACCTAGAACAAAGGCAATGAACATAGAGACAAAGGTAGATACCTAGATTCATGGTGATGGTCTAAAGGCAACAAACATACAGATACAGTCCACTGGCACAGGTACAACCTAGAACGAAGGCAATGAACATACAGATACAGTTTACTTGTACAGGTACAACCTAGAACAAAGGCAATGAACATACAGATACAGTTTACTCGTACAGGTACAACCTAGAACAAAGCCAACAAACATACAGATACAGTCCACTGGTACAGGTACAGCCTAGAACAAAGGCAATGACCATACAGAGACAGTCCACTGGTACAGGTACAACCTAGAACAAAGGCAACAAACATATAGATACAGTCCACTCATACAGGTACAACCTAGAACCAAGGTACCAAACATACAGATACAGTCCACTCGTACAGGTACAACCTAGAACAAAGGCAACAAACATACAGATACAGTCCACTCATACAGGTACAACCTAGAACAAAGGTAACAAACATACAGATACAGTCCACTCGTACAGGTACAACCTAGAACAAAGCCAATGAACATACAGATACAGTCCACTGGCATAGGTACAACCTAGAACAAAGGCAACAAACATACAGATACAGACCACTCATACAGGTACAACCTAGAACAAAGGTAACAAACATACAGATACAGTCCTCTCGTACAGGTACAACCTAGAACAAAGGCAATGAACATACAGATACAGTCCACTGATACAGGTACAACCTAGAACAAAGGCAATGAACATACAGACAAAGGTAGATACCTAGATTCATGGTGATGGTCTGTTGAATGAACCTATAGGTACAGTCCACCAGCACCAGTACAACCTAGAGAAATATTCCATAGCCAACACTGGTATAAACAAGATTTAAGCCAGTGGCGCTGGTTCAAAGAATATACAGATTTAGAGGTGTAAGCATACACATTATTTTTTTAAGATGGAAAGATTTAAAATGAATTTCTGCATAAAGAAAGAACAACACTGTGTGGAGGTGGTGTGCAATAACCATTTCATTTGTAGTCAGATCAGTCCTGATTTACTTTGAATGATATAATTAGTGCTTGTGGTCTTTGAAAAATTGCAATATATATGTTACACAAATAATAATGATTCTCATTTAAAATCAGTATATGTTCAAACAGTCATGAGGTTCCTGCCTACAATCAATTATGATATTTCATTACGTAACAGCCAAGGAATATGAGGGGGAAAATACTGCCTTACTGGCAGGCTAGCTATCCCAGCCATGGGGTACAACCATGGGACATCAATCGTTAACCTACACCAAATGGGGTTGATGTTGGATGAGTGCCCCCTAATCTGTTACAGTAACATTCAAGATTTTCCATCTTCCAACAAAAGATTAATTTAACATTTTTTTTAAAGGCCAAACCTGGATCTGAAGGTGCTGAGTCCTGTAATTTCTCTCAAAGAAAACAACAGCCTTTCCCATTGATTTGTAGCACTTCTTTAGTGCAGCCTTGTACCTGAAAAAATATAAACAGGTAAACAAAACTAGTGTCTTATATCTCGACAGGGATATTTATCTTGTACATTTTCACAGCCATTTCCATGTGTTATACAATATGTAATGTTGATTAATGTTCCACTTAATATCAGAAAACATCAAACATGATATTACAATGATCTCAACACTGACATTAATTTGGACATTGTTATATAAGAAACAGAATTGGGTATCTTGACATGTTTGGAATTATTCTCCGCTCAGCTTTATCTGTGTGACTACATTGTAACAATCAGGACATAAATGAGAAGATAACCTTATAATTAAAGTCAAACATCATTTGAAAGCTAAGCTTGTTCCGACACCTTAGTGTATTTCATTAACACGTTAGTTTTATTGAACACATTATGCACATGTCCTAAATACCCGGAAATGTTTGTCCAGTCAAATTTTCACAGTAAATCTATTTTCACCCAAAATTGAATTATCTCTTCATATCTAATTACTTTGTGTATCAAGTTGATCAAGTTGTTTACAAATGACCAAGTAGTAATAAATTTAGAGCAAAAAAGGCGAAAAATTAAACAGCAGCGAAAATTTCTCAGTATACAGAATACAGTAATGCAAAGTTTAAATAAAGTTTTGACCATGCCATTATTACATGAATATATATACCAGTAACTATATGGGTCAAAGAAGTAATAAAGACGGTAAAATCCCATATAACACTGATCCTAATGGAGGTATGTCCGTAGGATACGAATTACTTAAAATAGTATATGGGGGAAAGAAGTAATTCCAACAGTGTGGACAAGTTAAGGTTGTCAAATTTTCGGAGCGATCCACTCCTTTATCAAGACACAGTAACTATATATATACTCTTATATATATGTATGTCTCCTCTGCTCATTCCCAGATACCGATACTGATTTATTTTTAAACTATTTTCCTGATCTTGTCACTTGAAAATTTGGATGAAAGGAAGCAACAATATTACAAACTTATGACTTACTTGTCAATCTCATCTATAACCTCCGAGGGAGCCAGCACAGTAGACTGGTGATGACCGATGGGCAGTATCAATATGTGGTCATCCACCAACCCTCCCTTGGCCAGTGCGAGGTAGTTCTGTAACCAACAACCAGAGTGAATAAAGAATAAGTTTAACATACTTACCTCCCCTTAGTCTTCATTTAAATACCTAGAGATAACTGCCATGAGGGACATGACCCTGACCCTGACCTAGAGATAACTTCCATGAGGCACATGACCCTGACCCTGACCTAGAAATAACTGCCATGAGAGACATGACCCTGACCTATAGATAACTGCCATGAGGGCCATGACCCTGACCCTGACCTAGAAATAACTGCCATGAGGCACATGACCCTGACCTAGAGATAACTGCCATGAGGGACATGACCCTGACCCTGACCTAGAGATAACTGCCACGAGGGACATGACCGTGACCCTGACCTAGAAATAACTGCCATGAGGGACATGACCCTGACCTATAGATAACTGCCATGAGGGACATGACCCTGACCTAGAGATAACTGCCTTGAGGCACATGACCCTGACCTAGAGATAACTGCCATGAGGGACATGACCCTGTCCCTGACCTAGAAATAACTGCCATGAGCGACATGACCCTGACCCTGACCTAGAGACAACTGCCATGCGGGACATGACCCTGACACTGACCTAGAGATAACTGTCATGAGGGACATGACCCTGACCCTGACCTAGACATAACTGCCATGAGGCACATGACCCTGACCCTGACCTAGAAACAACTGCCATGAGGGACATGACCCTGACCTCGAGATAACTGCCATGAGGGACATGACCCTGTCCCTGACCTAGAAATAACTGCCATGAGGGACATGACCCTGACCCTGACCTAGAGATAACTGTCATGAGGGACATGACCCTGACCCTGACCTAGAAATTACTGCCATGAGGAACATGACCCTGACCTAGAGATAACTGCCATGAGGGACATGACCCTGACCATGACCTAGAAATAACTGCCATGAGGGACATGACCCTGTCCCTGACCTAGAAATAACTGCCATGAGGGACATGACCCTGACCCTGACCTAGAGATACAACCTACAATGATCAGGAATACAAAGCTTCATCAAAACAACTGTTCAGAAGCTATACTGTATACCGGTACACCAGTTTAATATTTCGCCGTTTTCGCCCTCCATAATGACAGTGAGTTGATCATTACAGACAACTGTAGTAAGTGATACAATAGACATAGTAATCAAATGTGAAGGATGAAATTAACATTGGGCGAAAATGGGTTTCTCCGGCGTAGGGCGAAAAATTTGTCTGGGCAAAAGTTTACAGTAGTCCTGACAGATGTGGTGGAAGTGACATCGTACAACTCGGCCTTTCCACTGTAGTAGGACATGATTAAGAAAGTCACTTTTTATTTACCTGGTAGCTATCTTTATTTCAGTTTCTGGTGGTAATATGAAGATATCTGGTTGTGAGCCATTTTTCGTGAACGTAATTCAATGACTATCAAAGTGTTACTAAACTGACCACCAGGTGTTATTTACGTACGGACAAACATTTTGCTGATCTCCTCATAATGACCAACACTCAAATGATCTCCTAAACTGACCACTAGGTGTTTATTTTACGTACTGACAAACACTTTGCTGATCTCCTTAACTATACACTATAAGATATGCTACATGCTGACCAACACTTAAATAATCTTATAAACTGACCACTAGTTGTTCTTAAACTGACCTCTAGGAGTAAGGCTTCACACTGACCAAATACTTACATGATCTCCTACACTGACCACTAGGTGTTTCTCCACCTCTGGACTGCCCAGACAGAACCAACACGGACCAGTGGCCTGGGCTGTGAACATAGGTTGCTTTATTTATGTATTTTATTTATTATTGCTGTGTCAATGATACTGATTTTAATATATGTCAGTTTAGGAAGAAGCAGTCACAGTCTATTGTTAACATTTCATTGTATTGATACATTTACATAGAGAACAACAAACTCATGCAGTGCTGAAATTGAGGTTTTGTGACAATATGGTTTAATGGCAGTTTTACTTGATTAGAAATGTTCCTGTTGTGTTGTATTGGTGGATTAACATTATTTCGTTTTGGTCAAAAAGGTTCAGGGGTAAAAAATGGTAGCAAGTCCAAACGCATTTTCATGATTTCTGAACTTATTCTAGTAGTTGGAATGGGAGAAAAATATTCTTTCATGCCCAGGGGTGTAGAATACCAAATTTGGTAAACATTGGAAAGCTCTGACATTAGCATTGGTTAAACTAAATGACCTCTACCAAAATGAACAGTACTATGACTCAGCAGTTCTCCGATGGCCATCTAAAATAACAGTAACAATGCCTGTTGTTCGTAAACTTACGATGTTTTTTCTTCCTATCGGGACCACCTCCATCATGTTGTCTCCTTTTGGAATTCTTTTTCTCTGTCATGTCGTAAAAAAACTGGGCCGACTTTTCTTCTGTCTATGAAATAATCAGAAACACATATTTGTTACTTTAAATTATTTCATCTAACACTGGGAAAAAACATATTTCCAACAATTCTGAATCCTGAGTATATTCCATCATTATATCTTTATAAAACTTTTCTACCACATGAAAATGTAATTTAAAGTACTTTCATGTCAACTTCAGTGCCTATGAAAAATGTAACCCAAATCCTCTATTTAATATAGGCTGTTTGTTTGTTGATGTATATAATTGCCTCATTTTCTTTTCACCAACACAGGTATTGTCACAACTGACGTCATGATTTCTTGACATTGAGCCAGTGGTCATGTTTTGCCATATATGTAGAAATGATTAGGTATAAACATGTTCCCTAACTCGACAAAGCTAATTCGTTTGGTCACACACAGCTCACTGGTTTAGGTTTGCAATACAGGGGAGGCTTTTGGAAAAGTATTTCATAAGCAAAATTTGTTGCCCAATAAAAAATGTTTTCTACCATTGAACAGTTTTGTTACATTGTTGACATGGTAGAAAAAGTATGTAGTAACTCTCCTTTTATGTACTGTATCTTACTGCATAGAATTCTCTTTCAATTAAAAAAAAATGCCTTTCTGCAGTTTGATAATAATTTCTAGTTTTGATAGGTCACTGATTTAAATGATGTAAACTGCCCAAGTACAGCAGCAATGTTGTGTAAATTAGAACAGACCTGTGACAGAGCAATGGGCCAAAGAGACCTCAATATAACCATTGTATGCTAATTTTCTTTCCTTACCTGATTCTGTAAGTCCTGTCTGGACATGGTCAGTGTAAACGGACATTCTGTAACGTCAGCTGGCTGTTTGGTCAGTTCCGAGGGCTCCATAGCACTCAGTGGTGTTATGTTGAAGGCATAGAGAAACTGTCAAAGACATTTTTAAGATGATTCATACATAAATCGTTCCTGGGGAATTATTTGACAGAAACAATGAATGTTTTGGAAATGTCCATCAAAGTTATAATAGAGACTGTTGGGTTAGGTATTCACGATTTCACTCCTCTTACAAAGATTGTCATCAGGTAGCAGCACTTTCTTCTCCATTCAGTCAATTATCCTATACTTAAACAAAAGCACTAATAGCAGGTATCTAATACAGAAAACATTACATTCTCATTATTTAATAATTACAACATCAGGTAGTTTTAAAACAAGTCTACTTTGGCTTAACACATCATACTTGATTTGACTACATCTAACATGTTGTAAACTAGATACACCTGCGGACCTTTGTTTACTGGAATACAGTCATTTCAGTCAATCATTGTGATATAATATTCCAATAATAATACATCAACTGAAACTCAAAACATTAAAACACTTTTACTTAGGATTGATATTACTGTATTCCTTTAATGAACCTATTCCCCAGATACTCTAACCTTTTTCTTGTCCTTGTTACTTGTGTTTGCCAGTCCTATGATAATGAACCTATTCCCCGGATATACTAACCTTTTTCTTGTCCTTGTTACTTGTTTTTGCCAGTCCTATGATAATGAACCCATTCCCCAGATATACTAACCTTTTTCCTGTCCTTGTTACTTGTGTTTGCCAGTCCTATGATAATGAACCTATACCCCAGATATACTAACCTTTTTCTTGTCCTTGTTACTTGTGTTTGCCAGTCCTATGAATCGGGTAACATGTTTGTCCTTATCTGACAAAACCTTATGATTCCTAAAATTATAAATGTAAGATTGAATTAGGATTTTTAAGCTTACATTATTAACTATACAGCATTATATAAATTACATGTATAAAATAGGCTTCAAAATTATTCAGCAGATGAACAAAATAATTTGTATTTGATGCATAAGATATAGAGATTTAAAAACAGTTGTCTGACCACCCCGTTCTTAAGTTAAGACAGAAAAGTCTGAATTCTTGATTGAATGATTGGTTTGTTGTTTAATTGGTTGGGGCTTGATTTCTTCGGGACCGCAAAGGTAATTTAAAAATGTCATCATGCAGAAATATTACAACTTAGACATGGTAGCATGACATCCCATGAGTCATATCATTCTGAAACTAAGTTACCTAGATAGACACCATGGAAAGGAACTAGTTAGTAATCATTAAAAGAGAAAAGAAATAAAATACAGAGTTGTCTAGTGTTTTATAGAGAGCTTATGATTAATGCTCATATATTCAGTGTCCCAAGTAACAGGTCACAGAGGAAACTCAAGTTTTTACAGCTGTTTCTCATCACTTGCTGTTAACGATCATGCAGTGGACTATAGCAGGCTAATACATTAGTCAATCCTTACAATCATGCAGTGGGCTATCGCAGGTCAATACATTAGTCAATCCTTACAAACATGCAGTGGGCTATAGCAGGCTAATACATTAGTAAATCCTTACAAACATGCAGTGGGCTATAGCAGGCTAATACATTAGTCAATCCTTACAATCATGCAGTGTGCTATAGCAGGCTAATACATTAGTCAATCCTTACGATCATGCAGTGGACTATAGCAGGCTAATACATTAGTAAATCCTTACAATCATGCAGTGGGCTATAGCAGGCCAATACATTAGTCAATCCTTACAATCATGCAGTGTGATATAGCAGGCTAATACATTAGTCAATCCTTACAATCATGCAGTGGGCTATAGCAGGCTAATACATTAGTCAATCCTTACAAACATGCAGTGGGCTATAGCAGGCCAATACATTAGTCAATCCTTACAATCATGCAGTGGACTATAGCAGGCCAATACATTAGTCAATCCTTACAATCATGCAGTGGGATAGAGCAGGCTAATACATTAGTCAATCCTTACAACCATGCAGTGGGCTATAGCAGGCTAATACATTAGTAATTCCTTACAATCATGCAGTGGACTATAGCAGGCCAATACATTAGTCAATCCTTACAATCATGCAGTGGGATAGAGCAGGCTAAATCATTTTCTCATATATACAGTCATCTCATAACTGTTACAAACCTGTATGGCTGCCGTTCATAAAATTCTCTTTCCATCCCAGCGAAGTGGTAGCGTGGTTTGAGATGTATGGCTAACTGTGACACAGCATGAGATCCACAGGATGACGTGTCCACAGAATCCTGAAAAAACATTGAACAAATGTTACACGTTGTTGTAAATGTATCTTAATAGACCTCAGATCACTCAAACTGCCATTGCTTAAATACCCTGTGTTCTTGGAACTTTAATTTATCCCTGACCACACAAAACCCAAGTATTTAACCTAACCGAATCCATTCGTCAAACAGGTACTCTAACCTGTGTCACACCTTGAAAGTAACTCTAATCTTCAATACTTTTGCAAACATTGTAAATAATCACTAAAAAAATTCTAAACTATACCAGAAACTCTTTATGAAATCCTATAAGCTAATATTTAGATGCAAGACAACACACAGGCCATCAGAAAGCTAGCATATCTAATTTTTACCATTTTTATTCCATATTTGTCGACCCCTTGTGGCCATTGAGATGTAATTAAGATGTCGACCCCTCTGAATTTGGAGTCAGAGATGACTGGTAGAGTGAGGGAGGAGACATCTTTGTTACAAAAATGTGTATCATCTCCATTGTCATCTGAACTCTCTAGACCACTGAGGTAGGCCAGCTGTAACCCTGACGATCCTGTAAACATTCCCTTCTTGCCTGTGAAAGATAAAATAAATATCCTGTGCTTCCATTTCAGCAGGGCTAGCAAAAGTAATGATTTATCTAAGTTGAAATATCTTGTTTCATATTTAAATTTGTGTTGAAATAAACAAGGAAACATACAGGGCGTAATCTATACTTCCCAAACGTTGGTATCAAACATAATCGAAGGGCTATAACTCTGCATTTGATGGGCAAATTACTTCGTTTTCAGTTCACACCACTCCGAAGAGGTACTCGCATTCAACAAGAAAGTAACAAAGACAAAATAATATTTGCAGTTGCATTAAACAAAACAAAAAATTTGCAACATTGAGGTTTTTAAACTGGCACAATATTTTTCTACCGGTAATTGTTTTCCATTGTTACTGTAAATAAATCTATCTACACACCGCAAAATTTATCTTCAAAAGTTTAAAAATTACAAAATACAGAATCTTCACTATAAAATATTAAATTTCGTGATAAAAAAACTATTTTCTGATGAAGGGACATATATGGATAACAATTATGTAACAGACATATTTCTACAAATTGTTGTTTTATTGCTTGGTACATTAACAAAGTTTTGCATCACTTTTTTTCTAACAGTACCCCCATCATACCAAGGTATGTGACATTGTGACACAGCTCGACACCATCCTCTCCACTGTAGTAGCCGACATGTTCCTTTTGGTTAGGGCCTAGTATCAGGGTACTCAAAGGTACTGAAATTATAAAACATAAACATGCTCTCAAAATAGTTCTAATCAAAAGGTAAATTGTTATAAAATCTGTAGCTACATCTTTATAGTGATATCTGTTTGATATTGATAGAATTAAACCTCGGCTTCAAGTAATCTAAAACATAAAGATTTATCATCTCCTCAAATGGATTGACCAATGACTAACAAAATTTACAAAAATATATTTAAACAAATATTTATGGTGTTGTCTTCAATTGAAGCACTGCAAATATGTTTAAACTACAAAAATATGATTTTTTGACCCTTCAATATCAAATCACTACACAGCAGAGTATCATTAATATTAATCCTGGCTTTTCATCTATGAGGAGACATTTATTTAGCTTTTTAAACAGGAGTAAAATCAACGAAGTATTCTGTTCTTAATCATATCAAATATAAATCAGGTTAATATACAAACATCACCTTTTTTCTCTCCAGATATAAATGGCTTCCAATTACTCTCATCATCACCAAAGAAATCTCCTACACATAACAGAAGCTGTAAACAAGGTAGACAATATTTATATAATTATATAAAACAAAAATCTTACAACTAATTACAGGGTATACATGTAGCTAAAGAATTTATTCAACATAGGCACAATTTTTATGAAGTTTAATGTACGTAAGACAATTCCTTCTTAGGTGACGTACCCCTTGGCCTAAAAACATTATCTTATGTTATATTGTAGCAGAAAGTTGTATCTTCTTGAAGTCAGAGAAAATTGACAGAAATCAAAAAACCAATATCATGGTTAATCTATGAATCTGTACATGTACTACAGAAAAAAATCATGATAAATAAACATATCTCTAGTAAAAAATGAATATTTCTATGATTTTCATTGCTTCAAATAAAAAAACTTATCATTGCAAATAAGAACAGAATTGGGTTTTTTTAAGTAATTTTTGTTTTCTAAAAGAAAAGTAATTCTTAACACTAGTGCAGTGTGTCATTGGTAAAAAAATAAACGTATTTTACAACAACAGAAGCCTGTCTCTAACTTACATGTACATTGAAAGTGATTACAAAAATTGAAATGAAAATCATAAATCATATGAAAAGGGGGAAAATATTTTTTTGAAATTAATGTGAATTAAGTCACAATTTTAACCCAGTATATGCCAACTTTACCAAAATTGGGATCCCAAAACATATGAATCCCCAAAAAAAGAATTGGAATTGTTGCTTTTTCTCTGTCGTTAACACGCATGATCACTGATTTTCACCTACATCAAAATTTCCACTTTTCTTTTGAATGCTGCCTATCCTGGAGAAGAGCTGATCAAAGTTTCCATTCACATCTCCACTTACAAGTCTGCAAAAGAAAAACATTTTTATGTTAACAATGCTGTGCACACATCAAAAACTTCTTAGATTTATATACTTTAAATGGAGCCATATATTGGTAAAAAGGTTCCATAATATCGCATGAAATACTGAAAAATACTTGAAAAGTATCAAACAGGATGTAAATTAGCTGTTATGTTATGTTAACAGTCTGTTAGATAAAAAGAATTACACGTAATTAGATGTCTTGCATGTCCCCGCTTTGAACATAAGATGCAATGTGTGAGGTTAATTTAGTCCAACGCTTTAACTTTTTGAGATACAGCATAAAACACACAGCTTAACATTTATGAAGATGCTGTCAAAGTCACTGCGGAATGTAGGGCACATTCAGCAACTGATGCATGGATTGAGCTGAAGTATATAAGACGCATGTATGGTCCAAGTTTGGTTGGTCTAGCACTTGTAGTTTTTGAGAAACAGAGTTAAACGCAAAAACTTAACATTGACGCCGCCGCCATCGGAAAAGTAACACCCAAGTCCTGCCTCCTCGACATCCGTTGCAGGTGAGACAAAATGATGAACTGGTGAATGGACCATACACAAACTACTGAAACTAGTGAGTAGTCGACAGCTACTTAGCATACACAAACTACTGAAACTAGTGAGTAGTCGACAGCTACTTAGCATACACAAACTACTGAAACTAGTGAGTAGTCGACAGCTACTTAGCGGAATTTTTCTGATCCAAGGATTATTCTTATCAATGGTAAGATAAAGAGGTGGTACATGCATATAGTTGTCTGATTATTAAGGAACTTGACAAAATGTTTTTATTATATTTTTCTAAGAGTGTGTTTTCAAATGTTGCTAATATCCTACATAAAATAAAATGTATACAATGTATCATATTTATCCTTCAGCAAGCCAACATGTAACCTCTGACGCAAAATAGGTGGGTGGGCTTATATTGCAGGATATTGAAATATCATTTGTTGGCACTTCCACTGAATTGTAATAGATATGAGAGGGCTTATTAGCAGGCATGGGCTTGTAGTGCCAGAAACATCATGTGCATTTTTCTGTCATATTTTAAAACTTACTTAACAATTCACATTTACAACAGTGTACGCAAACATGTCCGAAGTTAAGTTCGCAATCGGCCGAGCAGTGCGAGCCATTATAGCAACACATGTATGGAAAGTACGGGAAAATGATAGTGAATTGATTCTATGCTATTTGTAGTCTTCAAAAACTTTCGTCCTTCCGGTCGTACAGGCTTGCAAAAAAACGGCAACATACGTTCCGCTACGTGCCTGCATTGATGTTCTTTTTTTTTGCACAAGCAATTAATTTGATATTTTCAATAAAAAAAAATACTTCAGTCTATAGGCAATGGGATCATCCAGTGCAAATGTGACAGGTGAGCATGATTTTTTCTGTGTGCTATTTATAGCTGCTCTACAGAACACTATAAGTAATGGAAGTATTGTCACAAACATTTAGACAACTGAATTAACATTTTTTTGTGCACAATTGTACCTCATTGTATTTTTTATTGGATTATGTTGAACGAATGACGCCCTTTTTTGCTCAATGTGTTTAAAAGAACTTTATTTATTTATTTTTTACTTTATAACCCATCCTGAGTAATAAAGGCATTTAAGTTATCAAAGATATAAGGCCGCTATCACAGATATAGGACCGTGATCACAGATATAGGATCGTGATCACAGATAAAGGGCCGCTGAAATATATATAAGATGGTACATGTATATTGAATCATGCAAGGATTGGAGTCTAGCTATTCTACAGGCTGCATAAAATGAAACAGTTAAATTATGCAGATAACAACTGTATTTTCATGTGCCCGCTGACTAGGTCTCACCTATTTCATATTACATTTGTACCAGCCATATATAATCGGTTATGCACAACCTGTTATTCATAAATACGTGACTCACACTTTCAGAGCTGCTGTACTGGCCATGTTTTACAGCATCTTCGTATGGGGAAGTTACCGCGCACTGTTCAAACGGGCGCAGACATATTGCAGTTCCGCAGTTAATCACACTTTATTTAACATGTTTAAAATTATTCTCCGCTAGGTATGCTACTTAATTAATCCACACACAAATTATTTTAAACTCCCTTGAATAGATATTTTTATCGATTGATAGATAGCACTATTAACGTTCGGTGTAAATTATTATTTAGTGCGAAGTTTCTTTGTTTACAAATGGTGGACGGCGTTACTTGGTCAGAAAATTCACGTGTGCTAGCAAGCAAAAACTTGTTTTTATTGTTGACTTCAATGTGCTTGCAGAAAGCGATTTAAGGATGACAGACGGCTTCGGTACTATCACTTGGTGGGGATTTAGTCCAGCACTTGATCTTCAGGACAAGGGTAGGCGGAAAATTACGATTTTAACATTCATTATCTTCTATTTTATCAATATATTTGCATGGTATTCTTTTGGTATTGTACACAATTTAACGGAAACCAAAAGTCGATGACTGTATTTGCCCAAATAAACATAGACAGTGATATGATATCTGTACTTTACTTTCGATAACATTGATTTGATTATACTTGTATTGAATTTTCTTTAAAAAATTACAAAAAGATAATACGAAATACTTTGATTTGTTTCATTAAAAAGCCTTTTGCATTAAATGCAATATGTTTCAGGACATATTGAACATAAGAAAATAAACTTCAGTTTCCATTGGAAGAACCAACCACTACAATAAATTCCAGGGCCCGTATTCATGAAACCGTTTTCATGCTCTTAGCATGGATTTTGTGCTCAACTCCAATTTCTTGTTCTGGCTGTAAATTTATAAGAAAAACTTATTCTGTAAATGATTTTGAAAAACTTTGAAGAGATTTAAAGCAGAAAACTGTTTCAATGTTTATATTTGACTTTTTGATTGTTTTACATGATTTCGGTGAGTTACAAGAATGTTGGAATAAGTTTAAGTTTAAGTATAACATTAAGCAGGGAATAACAACTACCATTTTTAAGGACTTTGGTATGTCCCGGCCTGGGGACAGAACCCATTGCTTTCCCACCTGGAAGAATGCTCAACATTAAAGCCAAACGTGAGGTAATTGCCAAGCAAGGCACTAGGAAATAAAAGGTAGTTTGAAGTAGAAAGAAATGTGAAGATCCAAAATATTGCAATAGGTGCAGCAGTCTTATTTTGGATGTTTTTTGAGTCCTCAAGTAGAGAGTGGATAGTACAAAACTGTCAAAAGCAAATCCCAATTCTGCAGCAGTTCCTCTTACGATAGTCTGTCATGCCGTGGGTAACAGCCTTCGTATGCAACAAATAAATAAATGTTTGACATGCTGAAACATTGTCATAATAGTATTCATTTGTAGAAAGGAATTTTTGTTTGTCACATGCGGAAGCTTTCATTTCTGCATGTTTGTTATAGTAGCTAGGTATCTACGCATGGGCATTGGAAAAAATCTGCACCAAGAAAGATAGCCCCAATTAACCAATATGATGTTTATAACAGAAATTGGAAAATAAATTCAAGTTGAAATTTTGTACTTTTTATGAGGCCAAAAATGACCCATAACGCCCCAAGTCCCTTGAAGGCTTGATGTATGCATGCATGAATGACACAGGTAGGCTAGTTTGATCCTATGATGTACGTCAAAAGGATTGCATGCCATTGTCACAATATATTCCAGGGGTGAGAACAAATGTAAGGATGTCATTCCCAAGGGCATGGAGGAGATTGTCTCATAGCTTTGTTTGTATATAACAGTAGTTTAAGGCCCATTGCCACTATAAGGTCATTCAGGGCCATTACACAATAAATAAACATATTATATGGCACACAAGGATATATACCAACTCAGGAAACGAAGAACAAAGGTAGATAAGGAAAGATGTAGACCTATTTATGGGACTGATCAGTCTTGCAATAGTTTGGTCGTGTTCATTCCCAGGAGCCCATAGTGGATATCATTATGTAACTTTCATATATCTGATAGTTTTGTAACAGACCCTTAGTTTATGATAGAAGGATTTATCATCCGTCACATCAGGGGAAGCTATGATGTATCAGACTTCTGAAGTATGATTGTGTATGAATACATAATATCAGAAAAGTTGTTATCAGATTATCAAATATGATGGTTCAATGCTTGTAATTCTTATGTGACACAGAAATCAATAACCAAGGGTAATTAAGAGTTGTGTTTCTTTTTCATGAATACCTATCTTGTTAACATTGCAGATGTCATATCAGCTCTAAAGGGACTCAGACTGGACAGTGATGACGGACCAGGTAAATTTCTCAGAATAATCAATATATGTAATCTACAATGTTTATATAAATATATGTATATTTGTTTGCTTTATAGTTCATATATATGAGAACATGGATATAATTATATATGTCAAATAGTCTAGAAGCCTATGACAACAAGATTGGGACACACAAAATGTTTGATTTTTGTATTTAGTTTTATTCTATTTTTCATAAACATATATATACATATGCATTTTTTGTTATAATAATCTTTAAAAAATGCTGAGGTCAAGAGACTTAATTTACAAAAAAAAAAAAATGATTGTTGCAACCTTCAACATATCGTTCCCTTTGATGGAGTCATGGACAGCATCACATTACACAAGGTAAGTATAGTGTACAAAAGGTATGGAGGGATATACAAACATTTCGTCCCCTAATCACTTTGGATTACTTTGAGTGTGTTGTCTCACTGTTTACGAGTATCCTTCTCTGTGTAGATGAGCTGCGGATCCTCCTGGTGGGGGCTGGAGACATGAGACATCTACTCACTACTGTGGCTAGATCTTACCGCCACGGAAAAAGGAAACTCCACGTGAGTAACAGATGAATCTTTCACAATGTCTAAGAGTGGGGGGTGAAGGAGTTCCAAAAGAAACAGCACTACAAACAATAAATGCTCATTGTTTTTAACACAAACAATAATTTGAAAACGTATTTTGCGAGCTTACGAAAACGTCCGTTTCCTTTGTCAAGCAAAGAGAGCAAATGACTGGTGTCTTCACTCTAAACACTATTGATAGACAAAATTCAATACAAACTTAACATTTAATATTCATACCAAACTGATAAATAGATCCGTTTCAAGCACTACAAATATACTTGTGTGTTATATAATTTACCTTTAAAAATAAAATTGTCCAGGTTAAACTGATTTTCAGCAAAAGCCATGGAAAATGTTATAGGATTCAGACCCCTTTAAAAACTATGTCCATTTTGAGTCCATATTGTTAATGCACATGTATATATAAAGGTTTAAGGGTTCGAGAAAAAGAGGAATAATACTTATCTAATCTTAATGATCATCAGACAGATGAAACAAAATATATAGTTTACATGCAATTTCAGAAATAATTTTCAAAATTAGTTTGAAAATAAAATTATAATTGATGTCAAAAGAATTCATGATGCAAAATTAAATAACCAATTAACGTGCTCAGTCATACTGGATTCTATTTGAGCTAAATAAGATAAAAAGAAAAAACCAAATTATTTGCGTATTTTGATACAATTCATTTGACTATTTATTATATTGACCCCTGCTATGATTTAAATTTCACAATGACTGCATCGTTCTTCTTTTCAGTTTTATGTAATTGAAAATAACCTGGAATTGTATGCTAGAGACATGCTGTTTATGACCATTGCTTTAGAAACTCAAAAAAGAATGGGCTTACAAGGTGAGTGAAATACTGATATGACTGACACTACAGTGCTTTAACTATCAGTCTACATCTGGACAGAATGACTTCCTATGTATCAGGTGTCTGTTACTGACACTGCAGTGCTATAACTATCAGTCTACATCTAGACAGAATGACTTCCTATGTATCAGGTGTCTGTTACATAAATTGTTAATGTTTTTGTTTTCTGAGTCTGGTATACTGCTTTATTATTTGTTTATGAAAATCATTGGATGCCACCAGCTTACTACTATGTACAGTATAATGTCTGCATACTTTGGATACCACCAGCTTACTACTATGTACAGTATAATGTCTGCATACTTGCCAACTCTCCCTATTTAGGAGGGAGACTCCTGATTTTGGACCCTTAAATTTAGTAATTTCAACAAATGAATTAGTTAAACTATTCCTATAATCTAAGATCTAATGATTTCACCTGAAAGAACAGCTAGAAATATGTCATCTTAAAGGGTTATTTTGTGTGTATGGGGTATATAAACACACAAAGGGTTATTTTGTGGTTATGGGGTATATAAACACACAAAGGGATATTTTGTGTGTATGGGGTATATAAGCATTCTTCATTTATGTTTTAATTTTGAATATGCAGAATCTTAAAATTTAGAAATTTCAAAAAGTTGGCAAGTATGTGTCTGGAGTTTATACCATGTAAACACCATGGTAGACTAGGCAATATATACCAATATACTGGAGTTTATACCATGTAAACACCATGGTAGACTAGGCAATATATACCAATATACTGGAGTTTATACCATGTAAACACCATGGTAGACTAGGCAATATATACCANACTATCAGAACATCACCATTCTCCTCCAGTCTATCTAATTCACTATCAGAACATCACCATTCTCCTCCAGTCTATCTAATTCACTATCAGAACATCACCATTCTCCTCCAGTCTATCTAATTCACTATCAGAACATCACCATTCTCCTCCAGTCTATCTAATTCACTATCAGAACATCACCATTCTCCTCCAGTCTATCTAATTCACTATCAGAACATCACCATTCTCCTCCAGTCTATCTAATTCACTATCAGAACATCACCATTCTCCTCCAGTCTATCTAATTCACTATCAGAACATCACCATTCTCCTCCAGTCTATCTAATTCACTATCAGAACATCACCATTCTCCTCCAGTCTATCTAATTCACTATCAGAACATCACCATTCTCCTCCAGTCTATCTAATTCACTATCAGAACATCACCATTCTCCTCCAGTCTATCTAATTCACTATCAGAACATCACCATTCTCCTCCAGTCTATCTAATTCACTATCAGAACATCACCATTCTCCTCCAGTCTATCTAATTCACTATCAGAACATCACCATTCTCCTCCAGTCTATCTAATTCACTATCAGAACATCACCATTCTCCTCCAGTCTATCTAATTCACTATCAGAACATCACCATTCTCCTCCAGTCTATCTAATTCACTATCAGAACATCACCATTCTCCTCCAGTCTATCTAATTCACTATCAGAACATCACCATTCTCCTCCAGTCTATCTAATTCACTATCAGAACATCACCATTCTCCTCCAGTCTATCTAATTCACTATCAGAACATCACCATTCTCCTCCAGTCTATCTAATTCACTATCAGAACATCACCATTCTCCTCCAGTCTATCTAATTCACTATCAGAACATCACCATTCTCCTCCAGTCTATCTAATTCACTATCAGAACATCACCATTCTCCTCCAGTCTATCTAATTCACTATCAGAACATCACCATTCTCCTCCAGTCTATCTAATTCACTATCAGAACATCACCATTCTCCTCCAGTCTATCTAATTCACTATCAGAACATCACCATTCTCCTCCAGTCTATCTAATTCACTATCAGAACATCACCATTCTCCTCCAGTCTATCTAATTCACTATCAGAACATCACCATTCTCCTCCAGTCTATCTAATTCACTATCAGAACATCACCATTCTCCTCCAGTCTATCTAATTCACTATCAGAACATCACCATTCTCCTCCAGTCTATCTAATTCACTATCAGAACATCACCATTCTCCTCCAGTCTATCTAATTCACTATCAGAACATCACCATTCTCCTCCAGTCTATCTAATTCACTATCAGAACATCACCATTCTCCTCCAGTCTATCTAATTCACTATCAGAACATCACCATTCTCCTCCAGTCTATCTAATTCACTATCAGAACATCACCATTCTCCTCCAGTCTATCTAATTCACTATCAGAACATCACCATTCTCCTCCAGTCTATCTAATTCACTATCAGAACATCACCATTCTCCTCCAGTCTATCTAATTCACTATCAGAACATCACCATTCTCCTCCAGTCTATCTAATTCACTATCAGAACATCACCATTCTCCTCCAGTCTATCTAATTCACTATCAGAACATCACCATTCTCCTCCAGTCTATCTAATTCACTATCAGAACATCACCATTCTCCTCCAGTCTATCTAATTCACTATCAGAACATCACCATTCTCCTCCAGTCTATCTAATTCACTATCAGAACATCACCATTCTCCTCCAGTCTATCTAATTCACTATCAGAACATCACCATTCTCCTCCAGTCTATCTAATTCACTATCAGAACATCACCATTCTCCTCCAGTCTATCTAATTCACTATCAGAACATCACCATTCTCCTCCAGTCTATCTAATTCACTATCAGAACATCACCATTCTCCTCCAGTCTATCTAATTCACTATCAGAACATCACCATTCTCCTCCAGTCTATCTAATTCACTATCAGAACATCACCATTCTCCTCCAGTCTATCTAATTCACTATCAGAACATCACCATTCTCCTCCAGTCTATCTAATTCACTATCAGAACATCACCATTCTCCTCCAGTCTATCTAATTCACTATCAGAACATCACCATTCTCCTCCAGTCTATCTAATTCACTATCAGAACATCACCATTCTCCTCCAGTCTATCTAATTCACTATCAGAACATCACCATTCTCCTCCAGTCTATCTAATTCACTATCAGAACATCACCATTCTCCTCCAGTCTATCTAATTCACTATCAGAACATCACCATTCTCCTCCAGTCTATCTAATTCACTATCAGAACATCACCATTCTCCTCCAGTCTATCTAATTCACTATCAGAACATCACCATTCTCCTCCAGTCTATCTAATTCACTATCAGAACATCACCATTCTCCTCCAGTCTATCTAATTCACTATCAGAACATCACCATTCTCCTCCAGTCTATCTAATTCACTATCAGAACATCACCATTCTCCTCCAGTCTATCTAATTCACTATCAGAACATCACCATTCTCCTCCAGTCTATCTAATTCACTATCAGAACATCACCATTCTCCTCCAGTCTATCTAATTCACTATCAGAACATCACCATTCTCCTCCAGTCTATCTAATTCACTATCAGAACATCACCATTCTCCTCCAGTCTATCTAATTCACTATCAGAACATCACCATTCTCCTCCAGTCTATCTAATTCACTATCAGAACATCACCATTCTCCTCCAGTCTATCTAATTCACTATCAGAACATCACCATTCTCCTCCAGTCTATCTAATTCACTATCAGAACATCACCATTCTCCTCCAGTCTATCTAATTCACTATCAGAACATCACCATTCTCCTCCAGTCTATCTAATTCACTATCAGAACATCACCATTCTCCTCCAGTCTATCTAATTCACTATCAGAACATCACCATTCTCCTCCAGTCTATCTAATTCACTATCAGAACATCACCATTCTCCTCCAGTCTATCTAATTCACTATCAGAACATCACCATTCTCCTCCAGTCTATCTAATTCACTATCAGAACATCACCATTCTCCTCCAGTCTATCTAATTCACTATCAGAACATCACCATTCTCCTCCAGTCTATCTAATTCACTATCAGAACATCACCATTCTCCTCCAGTCTATCTAATTCACTATCAGAACATCACCATTCTCCTCCAGTCTATCTAATTCACTATCAGAACATCACCATTCTCCTCCAGTCTATCTAATTCACTATCAGAACATCACCATTCTCCTCCAGTCTATCTAATTCACTATCAGAACATCACCATTCTCCTCCAGTCTATCTAATTCACTATCAGAACATCACCATTCTCCTCCAGTCTATCTAATTCACTATCAGAACATCACCATTCTCCTCCAGTCTATCTAATTCACTATCAGAACATCACCATTCTCCTCCAGTCTATCTAATTCACTATCAGAACATCACCATTCTCCTCCAGTCTATCTAATTCACTATCAGAACATCACCATTCTCCTCCAGTCTATCTAATTCACTATCAGAACATCACCATTCTCCTCCAGTCTATCTAATTCACTATCAGAACATCACCATTCTCCTCCAGTCTATCTAATTCACTATCAGAACATCACCATTCTCCTCCAGTCTATCTAATTCACTATCAGAACATCACCATTCTCCTCCAGTCTATCTAATTCACTATCAGAACATCACCATTCTCCTCCAGTCTATCTAATTCACTATCAGAACATCACCATTCTCCTCCAGTCTATCTAATTCACTATCAGAACATCACCATTCTCCTCCAGTCTATCTAATTCACTATCAGAACATCACCATTCTCCTCCAGTCTATCTAATTCACTATCAGAACATCACCATTCTCCTCCAGTCTATCTAATTCACTATCAGAACATCACCATTCTCCTCCAGTCTATCTAATTCACTATCAGAACATCACCATTCTCCTCCAGTCTATCTAATTCACTATCAGAACATCACCATTCTCCTCCAGTCTATCTAATTCACTATCAGAACATCACCATTCTCCTCCAGTCTATCTAATTCACTATCAGAACATCACCATTCTCCTCCAGTCTATCTAATTCACTATCAGAACATCAAGACGGGGTTAGATTTTAATTTCTTTGTTACTTTCCCCCCAAGATCACTCAAATTATTATTTGCAACACAGGGACTTAAGCCTCGTCTGTCAATACACCTATACTATAATTGATTATATTAGGTGTATTGACAGATGAGACTAGTACCTGTGATCTGCAATATGAATACAAAATCACAATATCGGATTAATTTTTTGACAACTAATAGAAAATAATAAGAAAGATAGTTAGGTTTGTAAGGGTTTTTGTATTACTCCTTTTTTCTTTACTTTCTAGAAAAAACAGAGTTGTTTCTTGAGTTATTTGGAAATATTCTTGTGCGGAAACAGTCCTGTGAATATGTGGAGAAAATGGCTACAGAGTTTATTAAGTAAGTACAGATTACAATATAACTTTCTCAAAAGGACAAAAGGGTTTCTTATTAGTTGCCCACTGGTACCCAAAGGGGACTATGGTTTGCACTCCATCAATCAATTAGTCCAAAAGTCAATCAAACAGTCATTCTGTCAGATTGTCTGGGGCATACCATAAGTGACTACCTCATGAAATGGCAGGGTTGATCATATTCAAATTGGGGCGCATGCAGATTTTATACTGAATATTTTATATCGGCGGTGCAGAACTAAGGATTGCTGAAAATACCTTGCTTTGTTTATCCAATTGTTTGCTGATATATGGCCTGTAAATCAGCTTTTGATTTTACTCTCTGTTTGTATACATTAATGCCCCATATTATGTTCAGTGGAAAAAACAATTATGTGCCAGAAATGTTTAAATCAAATTATATTCACAAATAAGCTGGGGCTGTATACTGTAAAAGATGTGCATTGATTAGGTTGCCTTACATGCGTTAGCTGTAGGAAATTTCCTAACCCGGGTTTCCTCGGGCCCGCTGACACCAGACTTCGGCATTTTGACAGAAAGATGTCTGGTGTGGACCCACAACAGACATCTATCGGTCAAAATGTCTGGTGTCAGGGCCAGAGGAAACCTGGGCTAGGAATTTCGCTTTAGCTCAGCTGTAGAGCGTCGGGCTGGAGAGCCAAGGGTCTCAGGTTCGAGCCCAAGCGACGGCACTTTCTTAATCACTTTTCCTCGCCCTACTACAATACAGTAGATATCAAAGTATTTCTGTATTTGTAAGAATTTGATAAAATATGACTGACACTACAGTGCTTTAACTATCAGTCTACATCTAGACAGAATGACTTCCTATGTATCAGGTGTCTGTTACATAAATTGTTAATGTTTTTGTTTTCTGAGTCTGGTATCCTGTTTTATTATTTGTTTATGAAAATCATTGGATACCTCTAGCTTGCTGCTATGTATAATTACTGAAGGTTATGCTACAGGGGCTCGGTGTCAGGATTTTGAGTAATATATTACCTAAATCGTAATCCTTTCGGTTCATGTGTTTGAAAAAAGGGGGGAATAGTGTAAAAGATGTGCGTTGATTAGGCTGCCTTACAAGCGTCAGCTGTAGGGAATTTTCCTTTAGCTCAGCGGTAGAGCATCGGGCTGGAGAGCAAAGGGTGGCAGGTTCGAGCCCCGGCGACGGCACTTTCTTTATCACTGTTCCTCACCCTACTACAATACAGTAGATATCAAAGTATTTCTGTATTTGTAAGAATTTGTTAAAATATGATACATGTTTTTATGAGATGTTTAATTCAGAGTTCATACCTTAACACTTGCCATTACTAATATTCCTCAGGGAATTAGAAGATATGAATTTTTACATACTTTCAATCATAACTTATATTTCTGGTAATCTTGAAAACTTCCTGATGCAATAGGTCTAACACCTACGGCTATTATCTGATTTCATTTTCAAAAATCAGAAAACTACATGAATCAGTCAGTTAATATTACCTCGGAAAACTTGCACTTGCTGTTAGCATTATGTGTTTTTTATTTCAGAATGGTTACTGATTTTGAATACTTGGAGAAGAAACTTCCCATCTTTGACTTGTCACAGCTGAAGGTGAGTCTGTACAATGATTTCATTTTACGGTCAGTCATTGAATGTTATTGTCCTTGACAAGCTTCATTTTGTTGTTCAAATGTTTATGTTTTCTGAATATTATCAAAATATTAATATATGTTTTTTACCCAATTGTCAAAATTGGAGAACACAAAATTGCATTACTAGACATAGAATCGTACATCTGTTTCAGTACAAAGAGAGGGATTTCTTGGAGAGTATTTTCAAATTTTGGAGAGTTTCTGACACAAAATTCTTTGATGCAGAAAAAGTCTGGTAAGATTCACATTCACCCTCCATATGCCAGTTATATATGTTAATTAAGGTTGTCAAATAAGGAACTGATTGAAGTCAAATTACAAATAATTAAAAAAGTAATATTACATCATATATCACATGTATTTATAATAAGGCTAAATATGGAAATTAATTACCTATATTTCTATGAATTTCAAATGACCTTGCTGCCATTTTCAAGTATTTTCTGTTTGAATTGAAAAGATGTAAAATGAAAAAAAATTACTATTTTTCGAAAATTCTTAAATACAGGGACTTGAGACTTCGCCAGTTGATGGGGAACAGATATGATAACAGACTCAACATAGTTGACTGGGATCTCAATATGAAATTAGTCTACAGAGATGTAAGTAACAACAATTAAACTGCTAAGGAAGTCAACAGGGATGTAAGTAACAATCATTACACTAATAAATAGGTCTTCAGGGATGTAAGTAACAAACATTACATCACCAAATAGGTCTACAGGGATGTAAGTAACAAACATTATGTCACTAAATAGGTCTACATGGATGTAAGTAACAAACATTTCACCAAGGAAGCCTACAGGGATGTAAGTAACAAACATTACACTAATAAATAGGTCTTCAGGGATGTAAGTAACAAACACTACACTAATAAATAGGTCCACAAGGATGTAAGTAACAAACATTTCATTGAGGAAGCCTACAGGGATGTAAGTAACAAACTTTACACTAATAAATATGTATACTGGGATGTAAGTAACAAACATTACACTAATAAATAGGTCTACAGGGATGTAAGTAACAAACATTACACTAATAAATAGGTCTACAAGGATGTAAGTAACAAACATTTCATTGAGGAAGCCTACAGGGATGTAAGTAACAAACTTTTACACTAATAAATAGGTCTACAGGGATGTAAGTAACAAACATTTCACTGAGGAAGCCTATAGGGATGTAAGTAACAAACTTTACACTAATAAATAGGTTCACAGGGATGTAAGTAACAAACATTACACTAATAAATAGGCCTACATGGATGTAAGTAACAAACATTACACTAATAAATAGGTCTACAGGGATGTAAGTAACAGACATTACACTACTTATTTAGTTAACAGGGATGTAAGTAACAAACATTCCACTAATAAATAGGTCTACAGGGATGTAAGTAACAAACATTTCATTGAGGAAGCCTACAGGGATGTAAGTAACAAACATTACACTAATAAATAGGTCTACAGGGATGTAAGTAACAAACATTTCACTGAGGAAGCCTACAGGGATGTAAGTAACAAACTTTACACTAATAAATATGTCTACAAGGATGTAAGTAACAAACATTTCACTCAGGAAGCCTACAAGGATGTAAGTAACAAACATTACATTAATAAATAGGTCTTCAGGGATGTAAGTAACAAACATTATGTCACTAAATAGGTCTACATGGATGTAAGTAACAGATATTACACTACTTAGTTAACAGGGATGTAAGTAACAAACATTATGTCACTAAATAGGTCTACATGGATGTAAGTAACAAACATTTCACTGAGGAAGCCTACAGGGATGTAAGTAACAAACTTTACACTAATAAATAGGTCTACAGGGATGTAAGTAACAAACATTACACTAATAAATAGGTCTACAGGGATGTAAGTAACAAACATTACACTAATAAATAGGTCTACAGGGATGTAAGTTACAAATATTCAATTCTAAGAAAGTCTAGAGATGTACAAACAACACTACTAAGTTAATCCACAGGGATGTAAGTAACAAATTAAATATTACACTACTAAGGAAGTCCACAGGGATGTAAGTAACAAGCATTACACATCCAAGGAAGTCCACATGGATGTAAGTAACA
Source organism: Mizuhopecten yessoensis (assembly GCF_002113885.1). Classification (NCBI taxonomy): domain Eukaryota; kingdom Metazoa; phylum Mollusca; class Bivalvia; order Pectinida; family Pectinidae; genus Mizuhopecten; species Mizuhopecten yessoensis. The sequence continues at coordinate 197,157 of NW_018407074.1, forward strand.
AAAATAACACTACTTAGTTAGTTTACAGGGATGTAAGTAAAAAGCATTTCACTACCAAGGAAGTCCACTGGGATGTAAGTAACACACATAACACTACTTAGTTAGTTTACAAGGATGTCAGTAACAAACATTTCATTACTAAATAAGTCTTCAGGGATGTAAGTAACAAACATTACACTACCAAGTAAGTCCACAGGGATGTAAGTAACAAACATAAAACTACTAAGTTAGTCCACAGGGATGTAAGTAACAAACATTACACTATCAAGGATGTCCACAGGGATGTAAGTTACACACATAACACTAAGGAACTGTCTTTATATTGACTATCATCGATTACCTCACAAAACTTTCACATTCTGTTTAAGTTTAACTCAACACATATGCACAATAGTCTGGATTTATAGCATATTGTTTACAATACATATCATAATCAGCAGCAGCATTGATGCATCAAAATATCTTTCAGTGGGGGAAAATTGAAGGGGACCCTTTGAAAAATTACATCATAAACTCCAATATCATATCTATATTGTTGAACAAACTAGCACAAACATTAGTGGCAAAGGGACCTGGAGATGACATTTCAAAATTCTCAACTAGGACTTGAATTAGATATGTACAAAAAGGATTTGTTACAATTCCTTAAAAAGATAAAGTACATAGGTAGCATAAAGACAACAAAATAAGTGGTATTGTACTTTACCTTGTCATCTTTGGAACAATAAATTGGACTGTTTCCTTGAATGAACCCATGTATACAAACACTAACTTGTTGACCAAAGTATTACACGGAAGTAGTACCTTACAATGGAACAAGACGCAGAATGATACTTTGTGTTGTTAAAGAACATCTTTTTATAATGTACATGTATGCTATTAGTTTATATCAGTAAAGTATAATGGGTATAAATACAGCACAATAAACACAATAGGTAGGTCAAGTAGCAACGTAGATAATGCACTCGCCTTTCAACAAGACGACCATGATTGGACTCCCCAGTTGGACAGGAAAAGGTGTTTGGTCACCTCAAGACCATATGGGTTTTCTCAGGGTACTTGTGTTTCCTCCCACATTTAGAACCCATGCACACATCTATCTGGGCCAGCAAGAGTGATTAATAAAGTTGAAAAGATTGTTTCATAATTGTTGTAAAATAAATGAAGTTTATATTATATACGATACTAAAATATCATTTAACAGGCTGACATCATCAACTCCCGTGAGTACAGGAAGTGGAGGAACCAGGGAATCGCGTTTGAAGTACGAGAGGGGAGTTATGACATCCCTAACAGAACACTAGCTTCAGGAATGGTATTCAAACATGTAAGTTTACATCAATTACGTAGAAAAGAACTTGTCAGTCCGTTTTATCTTTGCTAGTAACAACCTTCCATAAATGAAACCTTAACTGATCCATGATCGTTTTGACTAGGTATAATGTTAACCCCTATTGTCTACTCTCTTGAATTATGATGCTAGTGAGGCTATGTAATGTTTAGAATGTCATCAAAATACGTTTTTATTTTTCCATCGATCACTTAATAGTCAGTGACACAAACCAAATAAAAGTAACAATGTGAATTATTTGACATCTATTTACAATTCTTTCATTTGAGCATTGCAGCTTTCAGATGGCATTCAGATTCTACATGAATGACAAATTCCATAAGGGCACTAGTTAACATTACACAAATGAAGGCATGGCTGTACCTGGGTTGGGATTTTTTTTCAAAGATTTTCTGAAGTTCTTCATTTTATAAAACATTTATAAAGAAAATCAGGAAATACAAACTGTGTTCTGCAAGAAGCAGATTCATACTTTTTGAGTTTTAGATTTTGAATTTTTTTTAAATTTAATTTAGAAAATTAACACATTAATGTTATTGGTAATGGGGCCTGGAAGGGATATGACACATTGAACATGTCTTTTTGTAGAGTAGAGGTAGGTGAGCTAGCATATTGAGTCTGACTTTCTATGTCTCCACAGGAAGGGGAGCGGCACCACAGGCGGGGGTACTGGGGAGACATTCTTGTTAGTCCCTACGTCGCCCTCGGTATTGAGTGTGAGGACAAATCCTTCTTTAAGAAAAGCAATAACGTCTACATGAAGGTAAGAGAATTTTTATTATAATTTTAATGACATAACAATGTCTGTTATGTTATTGATGGTATTTGTTATAGTGTAAGCCTGAAAAATTAACTCATTCACCCCTGAAATTTTATAATGGACTATTCAAACTTTTGAATTAGAAGAGTTCAATTGTGTCTTCAGGGGTGAATGAGTTAATGACAAACAGTGAAACCAGTTTAATCCAAAAACCTCTGAGATCCAACAGATTACTAGAATTAAACAAGGTGCCAGAATTCATAGGTGTCACAAAGAACATGACAAGATGATGGAAATGCAGGGGTCAGATTATACAGGTTTTGTGTTTCTTTATTTCACTTCCTCCCAGTTGTTTGTACGAATCTTTTGTAGGATTGGATGTATAGGGTGTAACACGTCTTTACAGAGAGATGAGCTGTGACAAGCTCGCTTAGTATGTCCTCATTTGTTCATCATAATTTCCACTGCCAACTTTTCATTTTTTACATCAACTTTATTTTGTAAAGGAGCAGTAATAAGGTATGTGAAACGACTATAAACTTACCTGTATTAAAACAACACCAAGAAACAGCCTACATTTTATGTTGGATTACATGATTATATTGTTAAATATTTCAACCTGATTTAATGTAAATTCAGATTAAAATAATTGTTATATTTCATTCTTACTTGATTTTAATGAAATCTTCATCTTAAAATCTGTTTTTTGGGTGGGTTTTTTAAGTATTTGTTCAAACAAAATTATTGTGAATAAAAATTCCATTTTAACAAAAAGAAAAGAGAATGCTGAAAAAGAATTGACATCTGCTGAAATAATTGTCAAAATAATTTAGAATTTTTTGGAATCACATCTTACAAATTAATCTTCAGATTTTGAATGTATGGCATCACCATTTTATCGGGTTATATAGTGTAACCCGTAGCCATTCTGTACCATCCTATTGGCAGGGGCAGTTCTAGGTTTATTTGGAAGTAAACGTTTTCAGTGAGTTGGATTTGATGAATATTTTAGGCTTGCATTTACTGTAATGTGTTTTTTATCTACATGTTATATGGGAGGAATTAATTAATCTACAAACACTACACCCGATTGATAAAACAAACTGTCTGGTTTTTATAGGCATCTCAACACATAGCCGAATACAACATACTGTCGATGTTCCACGAGATCGCTACACAGACAAAATATGAGCCACCAAAACCACAGGATGACAAGTCTGAGAGCAAAGATTCCAAAGATGATGGCCCAACCATTACAGGTGAAACCTCACAACTATCCAGGTGTACAGAAATACATGCAACTCCTTGAGATGAATCTATTGTTAAAAGAAAATTGAACAGGAAGGGAAGATAACTGTGTAGTACAAAATGAAGATAATAAACACTCAAACTTTTATAGAGGTCCAGACTGTTTAGCAGATTTCTCACTGTAGCTTTAATAGAATTCTATATGGTCTTATCTTCCTTAAAACCCTATAGATACATCAATAGTTTAACTTTTGCGGAAAGAAAATGTGTGAGATTTACATAAATGTCATCTTCTTTGATAAAAGTAAAGCTAGTAAAATTAAAATTGTACAGGTATTGTGTCATAGCATGTGTGGTAGTATAGTGATTCACAGAATATTTGCAATTAGTATCAGCAGTTTAAGGACATGGGTTGTATCAATTAAACACATGGGTTGTATCAATTAAAGACATGGGTTGTATCAGTAAAAGACATGGGTTGTATCAGTAAAATACATGGGTTGTATCAATTAAAGACATGGGTTGTATCAATTAAAGACATGGGTTGTATCAGTAAAAGACATGGGTTGTATCAATTAAAGACATGGGTTGGATACATTAAAGGCATTGGTAGTATCAATTAAAGGCATTGATAGTATCAATTAAAATATGGGTAGTATAAATTAAAAATATGGGTAGTATCTATAAAAGATATGGCCAGTATCAATTAAAGGCATTGGTAGTATCAATTAAAATATGGGTAGTATCAATTAAAGATTTGGGTAGTATCAATTAAAGATAAGGGTAGTATCAATTAAAGGCATTGGCAGTATTAATTGAAGACATTGGTATGATCAATTAAAGGCATTGGTAGTATCAATCAAATATATGGGTATTATCATTGGTTTGAAGACATGGGTAGTATCATTTAAGAACTCAGGAAGTATCAATTAATGCTTTAGGTAGTATCAATTAAAGGCATTGGTAGTATCAATTAAAGACTTGGGTAGTATCAGTAGTTGGAAGACTTGTGTAAAATCCATGTGAAAATATGAAAAGGGATACAATAAACAATAATATGTCCATGATGTCATTGTCAGACATTACAGAGGAAACTGAGGAAGATCTGAACAAGGATGAAGAGGCAAAGGAGACTGCAGAGGAAACATTGAAAAAGCTAGAGGAGGAAGCTGATGCTGATGCTGAGGAGCAGGCAAGAAAACAGCAAAGAGGCCCTGAGGTGTCGACTCTGGACCAGGAATATGGTAATATTCCAGGGGATGCTTGGAGTATATTTTAATGTCTATAGGTTAAAGGTCAAAGTTACTATATATAGTCTGTTAAATGGAGTTTTGTTGGCTTCATGGTGACTCTTTGCCGGTGGGATTGTTTTGAGGACAATTGATGACAATTGCAGGAAAATAATAGAAGCTAGAATGTTATTGATCTGCATTGATGATAACTGCTTTTGAATTAAAGGTAAAAGTCAGTTAAATTAAAATTTGATATTGCCATATTTTGCTCAGATTTCTTTTACTTGGGCATGATTTTGCATGTCAAGATGAATATTTAAAATATTTCTTAGTGAGGGAGAATATTTGTGTTCATTAAGATAATTAATAACAGTTCTATAGAATATACACCTCTCGAGAATTATAGTTCTGTTGTGTCCCCGTGCATCATCAAATGAGACATATTATGTGGGGCCCACTGTCCTGTCAAAATCAGATGTTTCTTGTGTGTCCTCTTATTGTGGGTACCAAAGGGCCAACATTGTTGTGCTGCCCTATTTTTAACAAAACCCGTATTTTTGTTTACCTACCCTCTCTTACTTTCTATGTGTGTCCTCCTTTAGTCACCTTACCCTATGTGTGTCCTCCTTTAGTCACCTTACCCTATGTGTGTCCTCCTTTAGTCACCTTACCCTATGTGTGTCCTCCTTTAGTCACCTTACCCTATGTGTGTCCTCCTTTAGTCACCTTACCCTATGTGTGTCCTCCTTTAGTCACCTTACCCTATGTGTGTCCTCCTTTAGTCACCTTACCCTATGTGTGTCCTCCTTTAGTCACCTTACCCTATGTGTGTCCTCCTTTAGTCACCTTACCCTATGTGTGTCCTCCTTTAGTCACCTTACCCTATGTGTGTCCTCCTTTAGTCACCTTACCCTATGTGTGTCCTCCTTTAGTCACCTTACCCTATGTGTGACCAGGTGGGCTGTCATGTTAACATATTCAAGTAAGGACACTACAGTATGCTTGCACTGTAAGGTGACCTGTCACTTCCCACCTGTGGATCCTATTGTCAAATGATCTCAAGTGTTGGCATGATTTAAAAAAAAAAATTAAACAAAAGCAATTTAATGTCAAGTTTGAAACATTATGTATAATGATTTCTGCTTTAAGTATTACTACCAGTGTTTGTATCCTCTCTCTTTTTGAGGGTAATTAAACAAACCTATTTACCTACTTCGGGCCATGTGAACTTATAATACCATACTGCGGCGTCCGTCGTCTGGCGTCCGTCCGTCCATCAACTTTTTCTTTTGAACGACTTCTTCTGAAGAACTGGAGGACATAGGGTCATGATATTTGGCCAGTAGGTACTTGGGATGTGCTATAAAGTTAAAATGACCTTGACCTATTTCAAATATGTTAAAAATTTCAAACAATAATATCATAAGAATCACTTGGACTAGAGTCGTGATACTTGGATATGTTATGTAGACCAGCATTGCAAATCATTTTCTCCATTACAGAAATGAGGTCAAAGGTAAACTTTAAGTGCTAGTCAGGGGTCAAAGGTCAACATGGGTTAAAAGCTTTAACAATCTTCTTCTCAAGTTCCATAAGGCCCAGTGTCATACTATTTGGCCAGTAGGTACCTGGGATGAAATGCTATAAAGTTTTCTCATTAAAATGACATTGGCCTAAAGCTTGGTTCAAGGTCACAGGGGCCAAATATGTTGAAAACTTCAAACAACAATATCTTAAGAACCATTTGGTCTAGAGTCATGATACTTGGGTATGTTATGTAGACCAGCTGTGTGAATCATTTTCTTTAAACAGTAATGAGGTCAAAGGTCAACTTTAAGTGCTAGTCGGAGTCAAAGGTCAACATGGGTTAAAAACTTTAAAATTCAAATTTCAAATTTCAAACAACAATATCTTAAGATCTGTTTAAGAGATGTTAAAATGTCTTATGTTCTAGTTACCAAATTTGGTTGAAGTTACCTATATGTCAGTTTCATGTAACAAAAGAAACAAGTGAGGGGTGCCAGCCCTCTGGGCCTCTTGTCATTCTGTTGTTTTTTAACATCAAGTTGGTATTATACATTATTTTTTAATCATTTAAAAGTAAATTTACCTTTAAATGGAATTCATTCTCAATTTTTTTATATTTATCTACATGTACCTCCAACAGGAATTCTTTGGTTTTTTTATTGAGTTTGTGTAGTTGGATTTCATTATCATTTCATTATATTTATCTACCCCAAGCTCAAATTCTTTATAACTTTAATATTTTATATACCTCCCGTTGGAATTCTTTATAACTTTGAGTGTTATAATAATACTTTCAGAGGCCTTGTCCGTGGACGGCGTAAAAGTAACGTTCCTGCCAATCAGTAGCCTGACTGAACTGTCAAAGAAGAGCAAGTACAAGAATCTGTTTCATGTGATTTACTTTGCCAACAGGTATGTTAAATGTTAAATAGGTACTCCCTTGCAGTACTTTTATATGATTTTGTTAATATTTATACATTAACAGACCTTTATCATCCATCACTGTTGTAAAATGAATCCAACATGTGTATGTATACATTTGTTTTTATAGTTTGGTGCACCTTTTAAAGGAAGATATATCACCTGTTTTTGCTGACCAAGCAACACTGATTCTGGAATCTGCCAGGTAAGCCACTATAATTATTTTTATTTCGTGATAAGTGTTTCAAGTGATCTTTTTTAAGGCATTAGATGGTTGACTGTGCTGGTAGACTATTAGTCCCAGATGTTGGCAAAATATTGTAGCTGGAATTTATTTTTGTAAGTTTGAGCATGAATTATCTGTATTAATTCAAGGTTGTAAATTTGTTATACTATAAAGGGGTTTTTTTGGGCCCCTTCCCCCTTTCCCAGTATTTTTACACATCATGTTTTGGAAAACTTTAGACCTGCAGTATCATGGATGAGTCCTAAATGGACAAATTGTCCAAATGCTGTAGTAAATGTTTACTTTGACTTTCATCAACTGATCAAATTTCTGAAAATGTTCTTCCTCATTTCCTATTTCTAGTCATTATTCCAGCTCCAAATTGGAAAATGTATTAAAAATGTTATATCAGCATTGTCTTTGTTCCGTCATAATCATTAGCAGATCTAGATTGTTGAATAATTTTACAAACAAATGATAATTATTTTCAAAATATAGGAGAACACAAGAAGAAAAGGCTCTCTGAAGTAATCATGTACCTGTTATATAATATTGATTTTAACATATTTTAACCATATCATAATTGATGTTACAAAATAAGCTTGTCGACTCTTTTCCTTGTATATGAAACTTCATACTGTCAGTGGAAGCATATCAAAAACTTCAACAACAAAAATCATTAAGTGAAAGTGTTTGTGATGTAGCCTCTACTGAGACTTGATTATTAACATCTTATACACCAGATATATCTAAACTTCTTATACACCATATAAATCTAAACATCTTATACACCAGATATATCTAAACGTCTTATACACCAGATATATCTAAACATCTTATACACCAGATATATCTAAACTTCTTATACACCATATAAATCTAAACATCTTATACACCAGATATATCTAAACATCTTATACACCAGATATTTCTAAACCTTTTCCTCAGGTTCGCCAGATTCTGTGATTCTGTACAGCTCTTTAAATCCACAGGTCAATATTTCACAGTTTCGTATTCAGTACATGTTGGCGAGGGTTAAGTTTTGCTGTGCACCCGAATCCCAAGGATATTGAGTGTCATCATTTAAGGGTTAAACCTCGAAATACAGGTAAACGGTATGAAAGCACTGATCCAGAGAGTTGTCATCCGCCACTGACTTCACTTGACGATAGAGACACCTAGATATATAGCTAGAATTACAAACAAAGGAAAGCCTGTTGTTCAAGATTTTAGCCAGGTACAGTATTTTAATGTAATCTTACAGAATACAATGATAGCAGAATAGGCTAAACTTGCTTTATGGTTTGCAGATATATGTTGGAACTGAAAACAGATCAAGTAGCTGAGTTTGGGAAAACAGTGACAACAATAGCAACGGATGCAGGGTGTGAGGTAATTAGTACAGTAATGAAGGCACCACTTTGATTACAATAGGATAACTCTTAAATCTCAACGTAGTTCCAGAGGATGGCCTCGTCATCACTCTCTTTCCTAACCTACCAATGACTGTAAAACTTATTTTTTCAGACTCTGTTCTTTTATTATTATCCGTCTGTTTGTAGATTTTGATAACTTGACATACATCAATCATCAATGTGGCAATATCTACTTTCAATTTCCAGGGACTTGTTTTATTCTGAGTGTAAATTTATTTCACGAACAGTTTGACATTTGTATAGTGTTTATGTGATGACACTATTTTTTTTTTTTAAATATTTCACATTTTGATGAATGATTCATTCTCATTTTCAGGCTTTTGGCACCAGTGACTTTGAGAAAGCAAAATTCTTCAAATTTTCTTACAACCGAAAATCCAGCTGAAGTTGCCAGAATGTGTGAATTCAAAGATGGCGATGCCTCACACAAAACATTAAGACTTGGTGCAATAGTGATTCACTCACGGCAAGCAAGGCAATGTTGAACAAAGTATTACTAACGAATGGTCGCTAGCACGGCTCCTTACACACTTGCCAGGAACAGAAAGGAGGATTTTGTTTGGAAAATATATCCAATGAATGTGATGACAGTAGAAGTTATTCATTCAGGTTTTCATTAATTTGTTAATAAGAATCTCAATGATGTGTATGTCAAAGAGCTTCTCATTGACTTGTGCGCTATAAAGATTCTGAATGATAAGTTCGTTATTTACTAACTTAATACAACTTGATGCACATCAGGCTGGAACAAATGGCTACAGTTAAGGAGTAGAATTCCACTATGGCGTAGACAGGAACAAAATGTTGTATGAGCTCTGATATGAATAACTTATGCTAGTTTCAATACAGACGCGATCATTGAATGTGAAAATGATGACACTGTGACAACAGAGATCCAGAATCCCTGTACTTATTGTTGACTGTGTATAAAACATGTTACAGTATTATATGTAAACTGCTTAGAGAGCTCCACCTCGAAACGAATTGATATAAAAACACAATGTGTTCAACTTGAACTATTTGTTTATTGTTGATTAGAATTTAAACAATGTAATTCCCATCCCTTCCAAGATGTTGAGGCCTCAAACTTACATATACTGTACCAGGTAAGTAAAAATGTGAAGTTGAAGATCAAAGTTAAAATGTGCATATACTGAATATTTAATAAGAAATATGTAATTTGTCATTTTTGAAAATGGGTGTACCTTTATATATATGGATCTAAGATCATGATCATGGCCTTTTTTGATGCCTCATACATACAGTAACCCATTGCAAAAAAAAAAGCGACTCATCAAACGGGGGGGTGGGGGGGAACAGATGTGGCAGGTGGTGCTTGCAACACTTACTTACCTTTAAGGGGGACCTAGCTTCACCTCTGTTTTTATCTTGGAGCTCATAATCCATCTCCATAGTTCCTATTTGTTGCCTTTTAAGCCTTAACCATCATCAGATGATGGGCTGTTCACAATCGCCCTCTGTCCATGGTCTGTCAGTCCAACTTTATACATTTCTTGTCAGCACTATTTCTCAGAAAGTACTTGAGGGATCTTCCGTAAATTTTCACATGAAAGTTTTCAATAGTCACTTTTTATGCATAGAAAATTTAAGGACTGAATGGAAATCCAAGATTTTGGCCATCTGGAATTTCGAGAGGTAAAGTTGTTAACACTATTTTCCGAAAGTAGGGATCTTTCTCAAATTTCACATTAAGATATGATAACTAATTCTTTTAAGGTAGACACAACTTCATATCATGATTATAATGTATACCAAGTTTCAAAGAGATCCGTTGAAAAATGTAGGAGGAGATTGCCGGACAAAATCAAATACTGAAATGAACAAAGGGCAATAACTTTTGGAAAAATTGTCGAATCAAAGTTCTTTTAAGGGAGACACAATTTCATATCATGATTATAATGTATACCAAGTTTCAAAGAGATCGATCGAAAAAAGTAGGAGGAGATTGCCGGACAAATAAAAGGTTACGCCGGACGGACGGACGGACGGACAACGCCATACCATAATACTCCCGTCAAATTTGGACGGGCGTATAAAAATGGTTGAGATCCCCCACCCTATAACCATATATACAATTGCTGAGTATAAAGAGAAAAATGCACGTATGCTTCCAGGATGGCCCTGGAGTCTGGCCCCACCCTTGGAGACATAGTCCCTGGGTCACAACTTTAAAATGGTTGAGATCCTCACCCCAAAACTATATATACAATTGCTGGGCATATAGAGACAAACTCATTCATGATATTAGAATAGACCCTGGGGTCTGGACAAACCCCTAGGGACCTAGTTTCTGAGTCACAGCTTGGAAACAGTTGAGATCACCACCCTATAACCATATATACAGTTGCTGTGTATAAAGAGACTAACGCACATATTCTTCCAGGATGGGTCCGGGGTCTGCCCCACCCTTGGAGACTTAACCCCTAGGTCATAACTTCAAAACGGTTGGGATCCCCAACCCAAAACTATATATTCAAATGCTGTGCATAAAGAGATGAATGCAGTCATATATAAGAATATACCTTGGCGTCTGGCCAAATCCCTAGGGACCTAGTTTCTGAGTCACAGCTTGAGATACCAACCCCATAACCATACATTAAATTGCTGGGCATGACAAATCTAACACAGATATGTTACAAGGATTAGCCTAGGGTTCTGGTCCATTCCTTTGGATCCTATTTGGAGAATAGTTTGCCATGATTGCTTAAATATCCAGGTGAGCGATACATGCCCTCTGTGCCTCTTGTTTTACGAAGTTATGGCCCTTTGTTGAAAATTTCCGGAAACTTTTTGTCCGGACAACTCCTTCTAAAGTTATGGTTCAATTTCAACGAAACTTTCCAGACATGATAGCTACAACCTGAAGTTGTGCATCCAGGTATTTTTCTTTTCGTTCGTACCCTTTTAACGGAGTTATTGCCCTTTGTTGAAAAATGCTTGCCAGCACAACTTCTCCAAAACTACTGGACCAATTTCAATGAAAGTTTTAAGATATGATGTCTACCACCTTAAGTTGTGCATCCAGGTATTTTTTCCAACACTTTTTTATGGCCCTTTGTTGAAAAATCCTTGTCCTGACAAGGTTTCCTAAATATAATGGGCCAATTTCATGACGTTGTGCATCCAAGTAGTAAGTTTTTCATTCTAACCCGTTCAAAAGGATTAATGCCCCTTTGTTGAAAAAAATGGTCTACCTCCTAAACTACTAGGCCAATTTTGATGAAAGTTTACAGATATGGTAAGTGCCCCCTGATGTAGTGCATCAGGGTAGTATTTTTTCATTTCGACCCTTTTTAAGGAGTTATGGTTTGCATGTATGTTTTGGCGTAGAGAGGGAGTACAGGAAGTATATATGTGAGTGACTTGTATATTTAAATCAGTGTACTGCTCAGCCAATAAAGACATCATTACTGGTGGGAGACTATATTGCTTTGACTTAGTAAGCCTTTAGCTTAAAGGTCTGGTTTATAAAGGAGCGGGGGTATTAGTTAGCCTTTGGCTTACAATTCTTAAAAAAATTATGAAGTAACCTTGACAACCTGGCTTAGATTAAATATCAAACCGAAATGATGTAATGCTATAACAGTGACATGATATGGAGATGTCGTAAAACACACATACTAAGTAAATAGGATTTTTAAATTTTATTTTGCAATGTATGGGTATTCAAAAGAATTTCTGGCAAAGTTCTCTATGGGCAGCAGAAAATTAAAGCTAAAAGGAGAAATAGGGTTAATACTTCTCTTCAAGTGCAGATGAAAGGGTTTTAACATCATTTTGCATGAAAAATCCCTGGACCAATGAAATTCAATATTGAAAATGTGAAGGGAATGGCAACCTTCGGTGAAGTGATTGTTTAAAAAGAGATATAGATTAATCTTTAATTAAAAGACCACTCCTTAAATATGGATGAATAGATTTTCACCTGTTTTTACCTACGGACTTAATTATTCCTGTTCATTCCAGCAATAGGGCTTTCGATACACTTATCCGTCTTTACTTGGTCTGCACAAGGGAAATGTTTGTGGACATGACCTCAATGGGTATCACAATAAGACTTCCAGTCGAGTGTGTGGCGTGCCATATTTGACTGGAGTTTTTCAGTGTGATGAACCCATTTCTAATCATTAAATACGTCTCATGATTGTTTCGTTGCCATAAAGCAAGGTTAGAAATTAGCTCTTGTCACCTTATGCAAAGTGTCTGCCGAAGACCTGTAGGTTTTGTTCCAACCGCCAAGGCTGTACACCATACACCAAAACTATTTTGACACTGGAGTTAATTTGAATTGCTGTACTTAAGTCTTTAGTTGAATGTTGAACCCTGAGCATAGTTAATGCATTTCGGGCCTAGGAAATCATTTCCTTGATTTCCTCCTCTGTTCCAGAAGTCTTGCTTACAATACTCCAAACTCTGAAGATTTCAACTGACTCCTACGGGGCTGATGCACAGGAGCAAGCCCTGTCAATAGACAGACGAGACTTGTACATGCGGCTGACGTACTACTGCTGACCACATCACTCAGTCTATCCTAAGCTATACAATCCTTGACCTGCAGCCCGTTTACGCTGTTAAAAGTCGTGACAAGTCCGCATTGTGGTTGACCTGGCAAGTGGACCTTGTACAGACTTCTGGTCAACCTTTAAAAAGAACTTTAAATCCAATTTTTATGACACTTTGGCACAATCGGCAATTTTTTTTTGGTTTTGGATTTCGTTTACCGTTAAGTGAAGCAATTACTATTTAATTATATAAACACGTTTATCTTATATAGTTACTGCATATATCCATTATGCTCATGCGGTGAGAATGTGCCTGTCTCTTTCCTTGTACCGTCTTGTTAGTGTTGGTCTTTCTCAAGGGGTTGCCCTGTTATATTATACACATTTCTCTAAGCCATTCCTCCTACCACATCCTGTGCAGCAGTTGCCGGGTAGACCTCGTTCGTCTTTTCCTTTTGATTTCTCTATTTTACTGTTGGAATTGTTGTCCGTAGAAGGGGTTTTATTTGCGTTATAGTCTTGGTTTTGTACAGCCTTTCTTTAACTTACCTTCCCTGCGTCTGTGATCCTTTTGAAGAGATATTGCAAACTTTTCCCGTTGTTCCCGTGGACGAAATCTAGATATGTCGTACTTTATGAAACTGTACGATGTTTGTAAACTTCTGGAATTTTGAACGAAATCATCCTATAACCACACTTTCAATTAATGGTTCCCATTTCATCAAGAATTTACATAACCTCTTGAGGAGTCCGACCCCCTTGTTCTCTGATTGTCATGTGAATTTTTATAAACCAGAATAGAGATTGTTTTTATATGTTTTCCCCCTATTAACAGCTAAGATAATCGAAGGACGTGCCTCCATGTGTGCAATGTATGTGCGTATGTGTGCTGGAGACAGGGTATGTTGCTGTATTTCCCTCCTTGCTATAGCACGGATTTGACGCAAACTACATGGTGCTACATGTACTACACTGAACAATACAATGCCGATGGCACCCAGAATAACATTCCACCGGCCACAGTATAGGGACAACGTGTGAACCAGTTGTTGTCATTTGTTGAATGTTAAGAAGGGAATAACAACTACCATTTTAAAGGATTTTGGTATGTCCCGGCATGAGATCAGAACCCATCGCATCCTTATATTTTTACCTCGGCAATCATCCAACACTAAATCCGAAAGTGAGATATTGCCAAGGACGGCACCAGGAAACAAAAGATAGTTAAAAGTAGAGAGAAGCATAAACATCCCATGGGCGCAGCATACTTATAATGGTCGCTTTGGTGTCCCCAAGTAGAAGGCGCAAAAGTAAATCTCAAATCTGCAGTGGGGTCTCTCAATAATTGCCTCTTACAACACGCGGCGAGTAACAACCGGTAATTCCCGACCTGCAGGGGTCTAGAATAGAGAAGTTGATTACAAATTGCCAAGGTAACCTGTTAGAAGGTTTGTTGGCAAATCGTCACCTTGTTGGGATTAACCGTCTAGATTTATTTGTTCTACCCCAGGTCGTTTCAGTTGATCTGATAAATGATATAATCTGTTGTACTATCTACTGTTTGACGGTTTACACATGAGCTCAAAAGATAACTGCTTAAATGCGGACGAAGGCATCGTACCTCATTTGACATGGAATACCCCTAAATATTATGTATAACAAAAGAGCATCTAGATTGATTTGAGTTGTAGATTGGCAGGGCCAAGAAGGAAGAATAGAAAAATTCAATATGTTTTCCTTGTCATAATAGGTGCATATTAAGCCAATTGCTGCAGATAATAATATCTGACCAGTCTTTATTGTTCTGGCTGATTTGAAGTCAAAGGTGACCACATTGGCCACGGATAGCTTGAGACATTGTAATCTTTTACCAAATCTTTATACAAATGCTATTTTTCGGACTTATTCACAAATCAGGTTGTCTACCTTTCTTCTATTGACTGAGAAAGTTTCCAATTCAACCAGGCCAGTGATAACAAACGTGATTTCTCTTTATCAGTTATTCGTCTTTCTATCCCATAGTCCGAGGACAGGTTTATATTTTACTGTAAAGAAAGGAGTTAAATATGGTTTAGTAATTCTGATTACTTGTGAATTCTGCAGGTCTAAAGTTACGCAATATGTTGCCGAAAGTTTTAATATTTCCTGACAATAATAACCAGTCTTTTTGGTGTGATAAATCCCGTACTTGATGAACAGGT
The DNA here is from genome assembly GCF_002113885.1 of Mizuhopecten yessoensis. Classification (NCBI taxonomy): domain Eukaryota; kingdom Metazoa; phylum Mollusca; class Bivalvia; order Pectinida; family Pectinidae; genus Mizuhopecten; species Mizuhopecten yessoensis. The sequence continues at coordinate 212,582 of NW_018407074.1, forward strand.
TGGCTTTGAAGATGGGATGCGCGGAATAACTTCTGAGGTTAGAATCGTACAAAAAAAAATGGGATTTAACAGTCAATACGTATAAAACAAAATTTCTTGTGTTTCGAAATGGGGGTATTTTAAGAAAAAATGAATGTTGGAAATACAGTGGTTGTCAACTAGAAATTGTAAATGAATTTAACTACCTAGGAATCTTACTACATTACAATATAACCTTTAGAAAAACACAACAAACAATTGCAGATCAGGGTAGAAAGGCTTTGTTCTCAGTTATGAATGTATGTCTGAAAAATTATTTTAATATTGAAACTCAATCATCAGTTTTTGATACGAATGTAAATAGCATTCTAAGCTACGGTTCTGAAATATGGGGCTTAATGGGGGGCTTTCATAAAGCCCCAGCTATTGAAAACAAATCATACTTTGTTTTGTAAACAACTGCTGGGCGTAAGAAAAAAATACTTGTAATATTGTGGTTTATTTAGAATTTGGGAGGTACCATTGTCATTGGTAAGAAAGTTAAGAATGATTAAATATTGGATTAAGTTAAAGAGGACTAATAATTGTGTTTTGCAAACATGTTATAAAGATATGTTAGAGAATAAGGATAAATGGGTTTTGAACATAAAAAAAAACACATAAAAAAATGATTATATTGAATTGGCCTAGGTCACATAAATGATGATATGTGTTATAATGTCATTAGAGAAAGACTTATTGATATATATAGACAAGAATGCAAAGAAAAAGTAATAACGATAATAATGATGTTGAAGATGAGTTTCATTTTATGTTAAAATGTCTATGTTATTCGGATTTGCGTGTTAAATTTTTGAAAAAATACTATGTAAAAAGACCAAGTTTGTTTAAAATGATAAAATTATTTAATGTAAATAATTCAAAAGAATTTGTCAATTTGGCCAAATATATAAAAGCGGCAAATGTAAGAAGAAACCAATTAACTTAATTTGTTACACTCTCCATATATACTATTTGTACATTGCTGGTATTGTATTGTATTGTCTGTAAATATTTACACTTGGTCAAAGATCACGTGATATGTTGCTAACGGTAGTATCATTCTTAAGGGGAAATAATATTGAATACACAGATTATTTTTAAAAAGATCATGATTTGAGGTCAAAAGGTCAAAAGAGACGTATAAGTTGCAAACAATGAGCTAATTACAATCAGCAAGAAAACCAAACATTAATGTAATTATTAACAAGTACTAATTGTAATGGGGGACCATTACAGATGTCCCCCAAACTGCCCTCATAGTTGCAAAGATGCATCAGAAAAGGTTCGCAATGCCATAATACACTTACAATATACATACTAAATTTGAGTGACATCGAACAATATCTAAATTTCGACCAATCAGAAGCATCCGTGTGGTTGCTATGATAACAAATAATATGCAGTTGTCGGTTGGTTGGTTGGTTGATGGGTTTATAGACTACTTTTCACGGGCAAAGCCCGTGTTCTGTCGTCTTGAGGGGGTAAGACTCCAGCTTACCGGGCCTTCGGAGATTCAAAATAACCTTGCCCGTCCAGGTCACGCCCTAAGTTCGGTCAGCTCCTTAGATGCGGATAGGCTGTCGCAGTAATACATACAGCACGTATACGGGAACACGTAAAACACGTCCTTTAAACAGCTTCACTGCCCTCCTATGATATGCAGTTTTTGATTGATTGATTGGTAGGTTTTACGTCCGCTTCACTACCGAGTTCGGTTTATATATGCAGTTTTATTTGAAAAAGAAATTGGTATATAAGGGGACTGTATATGCAGTTTGTTTTGCAGTCCCCTTGTATACCAATTTCTTTTTTTAAATCGAACAATATCTAAATTTCAACCAATCAGAGGTCAGGAATTGGCAGCCATTTTGTTTAATCACGAAACAAACACCGCGGTTGTATTCGTAGTGCTATACTTCACCTATGCACCAAATTTCATCCAGAGAGAAAAAAACGGCGGCCATTTTGTTGGAATGTGAAATCTAAGCTACGGATCAAGTCATCACTGTCCTATGATACTCCTACATACTAATTTGATCAAAATTCGACAATATTTAAATTTCGACCAATCAGAGGCCAGGAAATGGAGGCCGAGCATACCAAATTTCATCTAAATCGGACAGTATTAAAATTTTGACAAATCAGAGAGAAAAAACGGCGGCCATTTTGTTGAAATGTGAAATCTAAGCTACGGAAATTATCATTGTCCTATGATACACCTACACACTAAATTTGATCATAATTGGACAATATTTAAATTTCGGCCAATCAGAAGAAGGAAATGGGGGCCATTTATAGAAATGTGAAACCTAACTTACGGAAGTGATCATTGTCCCATGATTCACCTACATACCAAACTTGATGGAAATCCGACAGTGTCTAAATTTCGACCAATCAGAGCTGACCAGTCGCATGACACGTCGAAAATACTCTTGTAAAGTTTCGTTGAATTCTGCCCTACGGTTTTCGAGAAAAATGTCAGGAACCTCGTCGGCGGAAGAAAGTGGAAGAAATAAGAATAATAATGATAATAATAAAAAAGAAGAAGAAGAAGAAACAGAGCATAATAATATTACCACACGCAGTCATTTTTACTTATATACATAGTGCCAAAAGATAACGTAATATTTCCCCCGTGCGATTATCTTCCATTAATTTTGTTTAAATTGTTTCAACTAGACATTGTCCGCAACTAAGTGTTACGTAAAGGATATGCTGGCAACCTCGACTTACAATCTGTCTACTAATATTCAACAGTTATTAGCTCACCTGGCCCGAAGGGCCAAGTGAGCTTATGCCATGGTGCAGCGTCCGTCGTCCGGCGTCAATATTTTACTTTAAACAACTTCTCCTTAATAACCAAAAGGCATAGGGTGATGATATTTGGCCAGAAGCAAACTAGGATGAAGGGCTACCAAGTTTGTTCAAATAAATGACCTTCACCTATTTTCAAGGTCACAGGGGTCAAATATGTTAAAAACTTTAAACAACTTCTTCTGAATAACCAAAATGCCCAGAGTGATAATTTTTGGCTAGTAGCATGCTGGGATGAAGGACTACCAAGCTTGTTCAAATGAATGACCTTCGTCCATTTTCAATGTCACAGGGGTCAATTGTCTTAAAAAATCTTTATACAACTTCTTCTGAATAACTAAGAGGCCTAGGCTAATGATATTTGGCCAGTAACATGCTTGGATGAAGGGCTACCTAGTTTGTTCAAATGAATGACCTTGACTTATATTCAAGGTCACAGGGGTCAAATATGTTAAAAACCTTTAAACAACTTCTTTTGAATAACTAAGAGGCCTAGAGTTACGATATTTGGCCAGTAGCATGCTGTGATTAAGGGCTACCAAGTTTTTTCAAATGAATGACCTTCGTCCATTTTTAAGGTCACAGGGGTCAATTGTCTTAACAAATCTTTAAACAACTTCTTCTGAATAACTAAGAAGCCTAGGATAATGATATTTGGCCAGTAACATGCCAGGATGAAGGGCTAACAAGTTTGTTCAAATGAATGACCTTTACTTACTTCAAGGTCACTGGGGTCAAATATGTTTGAAACCTTTAAACAACTTCTTCTCAATAACCAAAAGTCTTAGGATGATGATATTTGGCCAGAAGCGTGCTGGCATAAAGGGCAACCAAGTTTGTTCAAATGAATGACCTTTATATATATTCAAGGTCACAGGGTCAAATATGTTTATAACCTTTAAACAACTTGTTCTGTATAACTAAGAGGCCTAGGGTTAAGGTATTTTGCCAGTAGCATGCTTGGATGAAGATCTACCTAGTTTGTTCAAATGAATGACCTTGACTTATATTCAAGGTCACAGGGGTCAAATATGTTAAAAACCTTTAAACAACTTCTTTTGAATAACTAAGAGGCCTAGAGTTACGATATTTGGCCAGTAGCATGCTGTGATTAAGGGCTACCAAGTTTGTTCAAATGAATGACCTTCGTCCATTTTTAAGGTCACAGGGGTCAATTGTCTTAACAAATCTTTAAACAACTTCTTCTGAATAACTAAGAAGCCTAGGATAATGATATTTGGCCAGTAACATGCCAGGATGAAGGGCTAACAAGTTTGTTCAAATGAATGACCTTTACTTATTTTCAAGGTCACAGGGGTCAAATATGTTTAAAACCTTGAAACAACTTCTTCTCAATAACCAAAAGTCTTAGGATGATGATATTTGGCCAGAAGCGTGCTGGCATAAAGGGCAACCAATTTGTTCAAATGAATGACCTTTATATATATTCAAGGTCACAGGGTCAAATATGTTTATAACCTTTAAACAACTTGTTCTGTATAACTAAGAGGCCTAGGGTTAAGGTATTTTGCCAGTAGCATGCTTGGATGAAGATCTACCTAGTTTGTTCAAATGAATGACCTTGACTTATATTCAAGGTCACAGGGGTCAAATATGTTAAAAACCTTTAAACAACTTCTTTTGAATAACTAAGAGGCCTAGAGTTACGATATTTGGCCAGTAGCATGCTGTGATTAAGGGCTACCAAGTTTGTTCAAATGAATGACCTTCGTCCATTTTTAAGGTCACAGGGGTCAATTGTCTTAACAAATCTTTAAACAACTTCTTCTGAATAACTAAGAAGCCTAGGATAATGATATTTGGCCAGTAACATGCCAGGATGAAGGGCTAACAAGTTTGTTCAAATGAATGACCTTTACTTATTTTCAAGGTCACTGGGGTCAAATATGTTTAAAACCTTGAAACAACTTCTTCTCAATAACCAAAAGTCTTAGGATGATGATATTTGGCCAGAAGCGTGCTGGCATAAAGGGCAACCAATTTGTTCAAATGAATGACCTTTGCATATATTCAAGGTCACAGTGGTCAATATATGTTTAAATCTTTAAATGACTTGTTCTGTATAACCAATAGGTCCAGGGTTATGATATTTTGCCAAAAGCATGCTGGGTTGGAAGACTTTAAACTCTGTTCAACCTAATGTCCTTGTTCGACATTCAAGGTCACAGGCGTCATATGTTTAAATCTTTTAATAGGTTCTTATGAATCAAACACTGATATTCTGCCTGTAGCTGTATTTTAGTCCACTTTTAAGATGACAAGTGGGAGATTAATACCAGGTGAGCGATTCAGGCCCATTGGGCCTCTTGTTAATACAGTCCTTTCTTTCAACACTTATGCATACTATTTACATGAAAAAACGGGTTTAAATGAAATACGACAAATGTCAATTCCTTACTGAATAACAGCATACATGCTGTGATGTCTCGATAATGGAATTGACGCTATCACAATATCTGTGGTATAACACTGGGGGGAACCTGAATGTGACAATAGTGAACTTATTCATATTCGGGACTAATGTTAATGCGATCTGTTCGTCCGATTAGTAGACAGATTAGTAGACAGATATCATTGACGTACCGCTTCATGTACGTTTATATATACCATTAACCTACTGTTATTCGTGTGAGGAAGATAATCGCTCGGGGAAGTATTACGTTATATATACTGATAAATGAGTATTAATCGTGTGAGGAAGTTAATCGCTCGGGGAAATATTACGTTATATATCCTGATAAATGAGTATTAATCGTGTGAGGAAGATAATCGCTCGGGGAAATATTACGTTATATTTTGACACTATGTATTACGTCTAATTCAATACAATAGGATGGTATGTGGATGGTGTGTATTATAATCCTCATTTGATACTTACCACTGAAAAAGCTGCATTATTTACAATCACGAACAGAAAATTAATCGCATACATGTGTAGGTTTTTCTTATTAAAACTACTTTAGTATATGGCCAATACTGTGACAGAAATGTGCCTCCTTTAGATGTGGACTTAGAATAAATTAAAGTGCGTCACAAATATGGTTGTATATGTAAACAGATTGTTTGTATACCCGATGATGTTGTGTTTGGATATGCAGACTTTGTTTTTTGCGGATACAAAATTATTTTGTATTTGTATTTGAATTATTATGCTTATACGTTATTTTAGATTGTGATACACTTGCCGCGTCCTACATGCGTAGTTTAAGTAAAGGACGTATTGACCTCTAATGGAATTACGCAGATATGTGTACTACGTATTATGTTTTTATTTGAAGGGTTGTCTGACATTTGCTATATTTCGACAGATATTACGTTACTGTTGACCGATTTGCCGTGCGTTTTTATGTTTTCATGCCTTTTCTAAAATGTTGTTGTCTGCTGATCATATTACCTCTAAAAGATTGCCAATACACTTTTGATTAAAAAATCGGTTTTATTTACTTACTTACCACATAGTCAATTAAAATGCAGCGCCATTTTTGTTTTATCTCTTGTGAATCATGTATATTAAACGTTTAAATACTTTTATTTTTTCTACAAATTTTGAAATATAGTGAATGAAAATGTAACTTTCAGTCTACGGTGCACTTTTATCACACTAAAATGTCAAAACATTGGTTTCTCCAAACAGGATGTATCAAATAGTGGTTTTTCTTATTTGTAACCGCAGCTTCCAAGAACCACACGTCTTAACCTACATGGCCTGGGTGTTTTTATTTACTACACGTATACATATAATGTAGAAAACGAAAGTGTTTTGGCATTCTGGAAAATACGAGTGATGTTATTCATTAAGAAAGATTGTTTATTCGACCTTAACATTTTGACCTTCGTTCTCATCAATCAAATTTTGTGGTCAGCAAGTGACATACATAAATTAATAGACGTATATAAATATCACTCTCGACGATTTTGATAATATATTGGATCGCTCCTTGGCTGAACCGTTTCCTTCATGTAAGTGAAACATTTTACTTAACGAAATAATCGCTCACTCATGTTATACGATGTTTCTTGATAGCATTTTAACTGTAAACAAGCCGTAGTTGTGTGAGAAGCTGTATAACATATCACCAAACTTTTAACAGAAACATTGACATACGACGTTGTACACGTGAGTAGTTATATGTTGTACTGTATGACGGTTTACACGTGAGTAGGTATATATTGTACATTATGACGGTTTACACGTGAGAAGATATATGTTGTACTGTATGACAGTTTACACGAGAGTAGGTATATGTTGTACATTATGACGGTTTACACGTAAGTAGGTATATGTTGTACTGTATGACGGTTTACATGTGAGTGGGTATAGGTTGTACTGTATGACGGTTTACACGTGAGAAGGTATATGTTGTACTGTATGACGGTTTACACGTGAGTAAGTATATGTTGTACTGTATGACAGTTTACACGTGAGTAGGTATATATTATACTGTATGACGGTTTACACGAGAGTAGGTATATATTTTACTGTATGACGGTTAACACGAGAGCATAGATATATTTTATACTGTATGACGGTTTACACGTGAGTAGCTTTATGTTATACTGAATGACGATTCACACGAAAGTAGGTATATTCTTTACTGTTTGACGGTTTACACGTGAGTAGGTATATGTTGTACTGTATGACGGCTTACACGTGAGTAGCTTTATGTTATACTGAATGACGTTTCACACGAAAGTAGGTATATTTTTTACTGTTTGACGGTTTACACGTGATTAGGTTTATGTTGTACTGTATGACGGCTTACACGTGAGTAGCTTTATGTTATACTGAATGACGATTCACACGAAAGTAGGTATATGCTGTACTGTTTGACGGTTTACACGTGAGTAGGTATATGTTTATGTTGTACTGTATGACGGTTTACTCGTGAGCAGTTATATGTTGTACTGTATGACAGTTTACCCGTGAGTAGGTATATGTTGTACATTATGACAGTTAACACGTGAGTAGGTATATGTTGTACTGTATCACGAAAGTAGGTATATGTTTTACTGTATGACAGTTTACACGTGAGTAGGGATATGTTGTACATTATGACGGTTAACACGTGAGTAGGTATATGTTGTACTTTATGACGGTTTACTCGTGAGTAGTTATATGTTGTACTGTATGAAGGTATATGTTGTACTGTATGACGGTTTACTCGTGAGCAGTTATATGTTGTACTGTATGACAGTTTACACTTGAGTAGGTATATGTTGTACATTATGACGGTTTACACGTAAGTAGGTATATGTTGTACTGTATGACGGTTTGCACGTGTATGACGGTTTACACGTGAGTAGGTATATGTTTATGTTGTACTGTATGACGGTTTACTCGTGAGCAGTTATATGTTGTACTGTATGACAGTTTACAAGTGAGTAGGTATATGTTGTACATTATGACGGCTAACACGTGAGTAGGTATATGTTGTACTGTATGACGGCTTACACGTGTGTAGCTTTATGTTATAATGACTGACGATTCACACGAAAGTAGGTATATGTTTTACTGTTTGACGGTATACACGTGAGTAGGTATATGTTGTACTGTATCACGAAAGTAGGTATATGTTTTACTGTATGACAGTTTACACGTGAGTAGGTATATGTTGTACAGTATGACGGTTAACACGTGAGTAGGTATATGTTGTACTGTATCACGAAAGTAGGTATATGTTTTACTGTATGACAGTTTACACGTGAGTAGGGATATGTTGTACATTATGACGGTTAACACGTGAGTAGGTATATGTTGTACTGTATGACGGTTTACTCGTGAGTAGTTATATGTTGTACTGTATGACAGTTTACACGTGAGTAGGTATATGTTGTACATTATGACGGTTAACACGTGAGTAGGTATATGTTGTACTGTATGACGGTTTACACGAAAGTAGGTATATGTTTTACTGTATGACAGTTTACACAAGAGTAGGTATATGTTGTAATGTATGACGGTTTACATGTGAGTAGCTATATGTTGTACTGTATGACAGTTTACATGTGAGTAATAATATGTTGTACTGTATGACGGTTTAAACGTGAGTAGCTTAATGTTATACTGAATGACGATTTACACGAGAGTAGGTATATGTTGTACTGTATGACTCTTTACACGAGAGTAGGTATATGTTGTAAGGTATGACGGTTTACACGTCAGTACAGATATTTTGTACTGTATGACGGTTGACATGTGAGTATGTATATGTTGTACTGTATGACAGTTTACACGTGAGTAGCTATATGTTATAATGTTTGACGGTTTACACGCGAGTAATAATATGTTGCACTGTATGACGATTTACACGTGAGTAGGTATATGTTGTATTGTTTGACGGTTTACAGGTGAGTAGGTATATGTTGTATTGTTTGACGGTTTACAGGTGAGTAGGTATATGTTGTATTGTTTGACGGTTTACAGGTGAGTAGGTATGTGTTTTACTGTATGACGGTTTACAGGTGAGTAGGTATATGTTGTGCTGTATGACGGTTTACATGTGAGTAGGTATATGTTGTAACGTATGACGGTTTAGACGTGAGTAGGTATATGTTGTACTGTATGACGGTTTGCACGTGAGTAGGTATATGTTGTAATGTATGACGGTTTACATGTGAGTATGTATATGTTGTACTGTATAACAGTTTACACGTGAGTAGCTATAGGTTATAATGTTTGACGGTTTACACGCGAGTAATAATATGTTGCACTGTATGACGGTTTACACGAGTGTAGGTATATGTTGTATTGTATGACGGTTTACACGTGAGTAGGTATATGTTGTACTGTATGACAGTTTACACGTGAGTAGTTATATGTTGTTCTGTATAACGTTTTACACGTGAGTAGTGATATGTTGTACAGTATGACGGTTTACACGTGAGTAATGATATGTTGTACTGTATGACGGTTTACACGTGAGTATGTATATGTTTACTGTATGACGGTTTACACGTGAGTAGGTATAGGTTTTACTGTATAACGTTTTACAAGTGAGTAGTGATATATTGTACTGTATGACTGTTTACAAGTTAGTAGGTATATCTTGTATTGTATGACGGTTTACACGTGAGTCGGTATATGTTATACTGTATGACTATTTACACGTGAGTAGTTATAGGTTGTACTGTATGACGGTTTACACGTGAGTAGTTATATGTGTACTGTATGACGGTTAACACGTGAGTAGGCAATGTTGTACTGTATGACGGTTTACACGTGAATAGGTATATGTTTTACTGTTAAACAGTTTGCACGTGAGTTGGTATATGTTGTACTGTATGACAGTTTACAAGTGAGTAAGTATTTGTTTTGCTGTTAAACAGTTTACACGTGAGTAGTAATATGTTGTACAGTATGACGGTTTACACGTGAGTAGGTATATGTTTTACTGTATGACAGTTTACACATGAGTAGGTATATGTTTTACTGTATGACAGTTTACTCGTGAGTAGGTATATGTTGTACTGTATGACTGTTTACACGTGAGTAGTTATATGTTGTACTGTATGACAGTTTACACATGAGTAGGTATATGTTTTACTGTATGACAGTTTACTCGTGAGTAGGTATATGTTGTACTGTATGACTGTCTACACGTCAGTAGGTATATGTTTACTGTATGACGGTTTACACGTGAGTAGGTATATGTTGTACTGTATGACTATTTACACGAGAGTAGATATATGTTGTACTGTATGACGGTTTACATGTCAGTACTGATATTTTGTACTGTATGACGGTTTACACGTGAGTAGGTATATGTTGTACTGTATGACAGTTTACACGTGAGTAGGTATATGTTTAACTGTATGACGGTTTACACGTGAGTAGGTATATGTTTTACTGTATGACAGTTTACTCGTGAGTAGGTATACGTGTAATGTATGACAGTTTACACGTGAGTAGTTATATGTTGTACTGTATAATGTTTTACACGTGAGTAGTGATATGTTGTACTGTATGACGGTTTACACGAGAGTAGCCATATGTTGTACTGTATGACGGTTTACACGTGCGTAGCAATATGTTGTTCTGTATGACGGTTTGGAGAGATGACCTGAGGTAGCCATAGTTTATAGATTGGAGAGGTGACCTTAGTTAGCCGGAGTGTATAGATTGGAGAGGTGACCCGAGGTAGCCACAGTTTATAAATTGGAGGGTGATCTGAGGGAGCCATAGTTTATAGATTGGAGGGTGAACTTAGGTAGCCCCAGTTTATTGATTGGAGAGGTGACCTGAGGTAGCCACAGTTTATAAATTGGAGGGTGATCTGAGAGAGCCAAAGTTTATAGATTGGAGGTTGAACTGAGGTAGCCCCAGTTTATAGATTGGAGAGGTGACCTGAGGTAGCCACAGTTTATAGATTGGAAGGGTGACCTGAGGTAGCCACAGTTTATAGATTGGAGGGTGATCTGAGAGAGCCAAAGTTTATAGATTGGAGGTTGAACTGAGGTAGCCCCAGTTTTTAGATTTGAGAGGTGACCTGAGGTAGCCACAGTTTATAGATTGGAGGGTGACATGAGGTAGCCACAGTTTATAGATTGGAGGGTGACCTGAGGTAGCCACAGTTTATATATTGGAGAAGTGACCAGAGGTAGCCACAGTTTACAGATTGGAGAGGTGACCTGAGGTAGCCCCAGTTTATAGATTGGAGGGTGACCTGAGGTAGCCACAGTACATATACAATGTCAGTCTACCTCAGGCTGTAGTTGAGATTAACGAAATTCTTTCAGTGGTGCTTAGTGCACCAGAAAACAAAATATTCAAGTTTTATCTCGACGCCAAATACAGGAGACAAATATATTATATGATGTTTCTTTTATTTATTTATTTATTTATTTTTTTGTGATACCAGATCAACATGGTTTTCCCCTCTCGAGTAAGATGTTACGCCATGCTGTATACGTCACTGATCCTAATGGCCATCCTGTGTCCGGTCTGTCCGGCGTCCGTCCCAGAGAAGGTCCGAAGTAGAGAGAAACGAGCCATCCCGCTCGTATATGTTGGGGCCGTTGTTGGGCAGCAAGTCTTCAAGTAAATCTTATAATCTTACTAGAGCTATCTTATGTGCTTTAAAATGCGTTCACTTGCAAAAACTTGTTCTATAATGAAAACATGGCATCGGTGTGATAAGTACCAGCCATAGTTGATTTCATTTGAAATGCAACAGTAAGTAAGAATTTTTTTCTGTAATACTTATTAGTTCGGAAATGTTATGTATCGAAGTTATTCTTTATGCACAAACAATGCAAAGTCTTCATCGAGTATGGAAAGGGTGAGTAGGAGGTTTTGGAAATCTACCTAGTTGATGATCTTTATTTCGGTTTATTTAACTAGTACTTTAAAGACTGATCCTTAGTGTATATATCAGAGAAATTTGGAGTAGAAATGACATCGCTGAAAGTATTTGATGAATCAAGTAACTTTTTACAATGTGTATTTTCTGTACTATTTACCCTTGTACTAATAGTGTGACACCTGAAGGGATGTCACAGATGGAATGAAGTGTACAGGACAATAACTCTGTTTCTACCACAATACGCTGTGTTATACACCACACGTGGTATATGACCTTCCTTAGTTTTAATTGGTCGAGAAGATGAACCTGGACCGGACGACTTTTTTCACGCGCTTTTTGCCGCGTGCTGTTTTGTTTACGTCGTCTGCTGTTAACATCCGGCAAATGTTGGTCACTTTTGTGAGGTTATGCGATGGGAAAAGGGGGTTATTAAGGCAATACCAAAAGAAGATGATGCTTACAGATTTGATCGTCAGTTTCAGGCAAAATTGCTCAGACGCCAGGTTAACTTAACTTCACGAAGTTGTTGCAAAAACATTAATTTTGAAAATTATTAAATTTATAAAAAAGAAGTGGGTCAGATCAATACGCCAGCCTTGTCAACAAAATGTGTGTATGCTTTTTAAATCAGGAAATATTCCAGCTGTTTCCGACTGAGACTGTGGTAGAAACAGATCACACGACTCTGGTTGTTGAGTATGGTATTTATTTCACTCTCGTTAGTTAATTTTCAAAAGTTACAGAAAGACACTCGCTAAAGCTCGTGTCTTTTGTAACTTTTGAAAATTAACTAACTCGAGTGAAATAAATACCATAATCAAAAACCACTCGTTGTGTAACCTCTATTTAAACACGGCTAAAACAGCTATTCAACATGACATTGAAGAAATTGTTCGAGTGTTTTAACATATTTGACCCCTGTGACCTTGAATAAGGGCCAAGGGCATTTCCTTTTGCAAAATTTCGGACCATGGCCAGGTGAGCTAGAAAGAGTACCGCAGGGCGGTACAATATATACGCCCGTCGAATGCCATATAGTGTTATATACTATATCTTGCATTAAAATAAGATTTGCATCACCTTAAGAGTGGCTAACTAGCATGCTATAAATCTCACCTTTCACTACAAAGTCAATGTTCGATTTTCTTTAATTTTCTAATAGTTTGAGGAAAACAAGTAATCAAAAGATTAGTCTCCAACTCATGAAACACAACTTGTTATCATGATTATAAAGCCTACCAAGTTTAAAGAAATCGATAGAAAACTGTAGAAGGAGAGCTCCGGACAAGATTCAAGTACTAGAAATAAACAAAGGCCAATAACCTTTACAAAAAAAGTCGAATCAATTTATTTTTTCTCGAAGAAACATAACTATATATCATGACTATAACGATTTCCAAGTTTCAAAGAAATCGGTCGAAAAAAGTAGGAGAAAAATACCGGACAAAAATCAAATATTGAAATGAACAAAGGGCAATAACTTTTGCAATGATAATCGAATCAAAATTCATTTTGTGCAAACACAACAACATATCATGATTATAAAGTCTACTAAGTTTCAAAGAAATCGGTCAAAATGTAGGAGGAGATCGCCAGACAAAAATCAAACACTGAAATAAACAAAGGACAATAAATTTTGCAAAAATAGTCAAATCAAAATTCTTTTAAGGGAAACACAACTTCATATCATGATTATAATGTTTACCATGTTTCAAAGAGATCGGTCGAAAAATGTAGGAGGAGAATGCGGACAAACAAAAAGTTTACGCCGAACGGTCGGACGACGCCATACCATAACGCTCCCGTCAAATTTGACGGGCGTATAAAAATGGGATCAGCGGACAGTTTCTTATGATCATTGCTACAGATCTGTATTACCAGGGTTGGAACAGATGACTGTGATGTCATATGCATGACATTTTGAAACCTTGGATGTTATGTCCCTATTTAACTATGTAAGAATTAGTGTCTGTTGCTAAGCTGAAGTTTGGATAGGATTTCTGTTGTTCATTATGATACCAGAGTGAGTATTTATGGTAACTATGACGTTATATGATAACAAGATCAAATGTGATAGTACATGTATGTTGCACTTAATTACATGCACAGAGACTCAAAGTACCATATTCAACACAAGAATTATGGGACTTTCATTTTCAAACTTACTTCCCTTTGTTACTTGTTTGAGAGGAAAATTGATACAATGTATTGAACAGTGCTAGGCTGCATATTTTTCATAATATAAAATTTGTATTTGGTTCGAGATTTCAGTTTGCGAAAAAAAATAATGTTGAACGTATGCTGAATTGTGACTGAGTATTTTGGTTAGCATGAAAGTGATGTTTAATTTTAAGAAATGTTTTAGGAGAAAAAATCTTATCTGTGAGGGTCAATTTTTAGGTTAAAAATTAAAAAAAAATCTGCATTTTTTTTTTTTATGTGTGTTATCCTTGATTTTCACAATTTAAGTCTTAAAGACGAGAACACTTTTTTACACAATTTTCACTTAAGTATTACAATTGCAATTGTCATGTACTAGTTTATAAATTATTTTTATATATATAAATGTTCATGCATGCAAGTATCTTCATGGCTCGGTAAAAGCACTCGTCCGTTCGTCCTGAGGTGCAGATTTTGCTGACAGACGAGAGATTTTATTGTCACCTAGTCTGCCGGACGAGTAGATTTTATGTACTTGGGTTACGATATATATGATTTCATAAAGTTAATTTATGTTTCTTATTCACTTGAGTAAATTATACAATAAGTCACATCTAATTAATTGAGACTGTAGGTGTTTTATGATAATATTTAAGATATGAGGTACACGTACATGGTAATCTTCCGTCCTGTTACTTTGTTCTCTCATGTTACTACAAGTTATGTCCTGTTACTGATAGTAAAAATTGAAATAAAAAAAATGTGTTTCTTTTGAATTGCTATTAACTTTTCAAATATTGAAATATTGAAATAGTAGTTACATATAACATTGATACTTTTTGGTTTGTTGTTGAGTTGTCAAGAAAAAACAAATCAAAAATATGAAATGCGAACATTCTGGTCTCAGCCTAGCTGTTAATTAAATAGTAACTATGAAATTGTATATATACTTTTGAAACAATAATATGTGAAATCAATTAGAATATTGATATTTTATCACAAGAATAAGTTAATCTATTTTTTTTTTTTTATCTTTGTTTAATAAACTGTTTTTTTTAATGGTAACAGGATGGAACTTTTGTAAATATGTGTGGTATTTTTTGGTTATACCTTCCAAAACAACAATTTTTAGGAAATCACACTTTAAATGTTTATTAAAATTCATTTGATGCGTTTATACTGTAAATGGAGAAAAAAAATGCAGGAACAGCACCTTTGTTTTGAGTTTTCCTTTTCCAAAAAATGTGGCAGTTTCTGATAATGAGTCATTTACAGTCATATGATATAGACGATATGTTATTCATATGACTATAACACACCTTTATACCAAATTTCAGTTTGATATTTGAGAAAATTGACCGAGTTATCGTGAGGTATTTAAGTTTTATGAGTACACGTATGAAGCTCTCGTCGTGTCACATGTCTACATGTACGTACATTAATGTAGGACTTCGATCGTATAGCTGAACACGGCCAGCCCTGATCATATTGCTGTATTAACATTGTTTCACTGACATGATCAATTACGTTTTAAACTAGATGTTGCCCCTAAAAGATCAGTTTATGCATAGTCTATGACAAAATAACACAAGAAAAGTTTATTGAATTAATATTTAATATAAAATCCATTACTATCTCGCAAAAGATTGATGAGTCGTATAGAACACGTGCAGAGACATATTGGTCAGACGCGGGGTGTTTTACAAAAAAGATTGAAAAACATCAATTGCAAATCAATGAAATACATGATCAAGTTTCAAACTTGTGAAGTTCCCGATCGAATTCAGGGTTTAGGTACTTTATACCATTCAACAGTCGCAATACTATGTGAAATTAGCAAAGTGACCGTCATTTCTCCATATGAGTATTGTCTGGCGACGCTTTCTAACTGTACACACCTGCCACGCCGCAGATCGTAAAATTCAATTCATCATTACTCGGGCAATTTTTCAAATATCAAATTGAAATTTGGTAGAAAGGTGTATTATAGCCATATTAACAACATATCTTCTGATGTCGTTTAATTTATTCGGTATTTTTATAGATTTTGTCTGGCGACGCTTGTTGTCACTTGAAGACGCTTGATGTCACTTGAAGACGCTTGTTGTCGGTTTAAGACGCTTTTAAGGAGTACCGGGGAAATCGGATCTTCTGGAAAATTCCATGAAACCCCAGAAATACACCCCATTTTCATAACCCTCTTGGGGCCGTTCTGTGAAAGATATCGAAAAACCAAATATACCGTTTTCTTCAGAATAACTTAGACTACTTATGTTTGGAGTTTTGTTTCTTCGCTTGAAGGGTGAAATATTCAGAAACTAGTGGTCAAAATGCCGATTTTGGCGTGTTTGACCCCAAATATCTCCATAACTAGATTTTCCCCAGATATAACAGATATACAAGGAGGTAGATCGCACTGAGTGCCTGAGAAACATGGAAAGTTTCAGCAAAAAACTGTATTTTATGCATGTATTTTATGCTTTTCCTTCATTTGCAGTTTCAAAGGTGTGTGTCTTATAGTTTACTTATGCTACTATGATCAGATTTACAATGATTATATTATGTATCAAAATACCTGTTATCTGTATATATTGAGCTGATTGACTAAGTATTCATGTGGAAGCACAAAAGTAGGCCCGTTAATCATCATGGTTGGTTTTGTGTCGGCTATGTATTGTAAACAGAATGCAGCTGAAGCTATATTTTGTACTTCATTTACATACATGTATTGTTCTTACTGTGTTCCTTTTCTTAAATTCTTCTCCAGACCAGAGATTGTTTGTGAAAAAAGTTAATATGAGCCATATAGTCTCCTGTATTGTTTAGTTGTATGAAATAGGATTTATGCAATGGACGGTATTGTTAAAGTGTGTGATGTGAACTTGAAACGATGCTACACATTGGTTCCGTACATGGTTTGTGTATAGAGCAAAACTTTCATAAAAGTAATTTAAAACGTACAAGGATAATATAAGGACCAATGATACACAAATTGGGATAATGAAATTCCCGACATTAAGTACACATTTTCAATATTCCAACATCGATGAAAAAAAGTTCGAGTTTGGCAATACTCAATTGTAAATATGTTAGTATTTGTTGAAGGGTTCTGTGTAGCCGAGCCTGTTATGGCACTTTACCCTCTCTTTCTCCCTCTCGTTAACAGCACACATCCATATAGTATCTTTTTTGAATATATAAACAACTAGCCGTAGCTAAATACTCTCGGTTTAATATGCCTGGTAATATTTCACCGTTTTGTTCCGTATTCATTTTTATTATATACAAAACTAATGTCACCCTACCACAATTGGCATACTACCCAAATTCGTACACGGTCAGAAAATGGTTCGAATAGTACTTTAAAATTTAATTTGAGCATTTTACTTTTGACAACAAAGGAGATATTCATCAGCATTTCCAGCGAATAGTTTTGTTTCCAGGAACAATTTAAGAGTACACGATGTCTTCAAAGTAAACATAATTATCAGAAAACCAGTAAAAACGGCGTACGTCGACGACATTTTGTAGTATTTTGAAGGGGTTTTCTTGTACTTATAACCGGATAATATAAAAGTGTATTTATACAATTGTAGTTCATTATAGTATTTATAAAAGCAATACATTTTGTTGCAATCGGCACATCAATTAGTAGAATAAAACACAAGATTCATAGCTTATGATATGGTGTACCAATTTGGGGTACTAATCACGGCCGAAAAACGGACGAAATCTCACTGCGAGTTTAGCGTTCTATTTTCAAAATCAAACAAGGGAGAATTAAAACTTTGCTTAAAATAAACCACTTAGGTAGTCTTTGTCAAGAATCAAGAAACATTCCAGATACAAGATCTGAATTTTTGAATATCTCTGAAAAACTGTCAAAATTGTACCAATTGTGGTAGCGTGACGTTATGCTCACCAAAATATACCGCAAAGAGAAGTACATACACACAGATAGATAATGCTTTATGCGTTGATCTTTTTTCCAGCTACCTGGTAGCGGCTTTCGGAGCAGCTGCTGTGGCCGCGGCAGGAGTCACACTAGCAGACAGAATCCGTACCCGTAGGTATCACTGCGCGATATAAACTCAACATAATCATCGAATTATGGGTTGTTCAAATCGCCTTTTGTCTGTCTTCCGTCTTTTTTTTACCGTAACCAACTCTTGTTATCGCTGCTTCCAAAGAAGAATGTGTTCGACCTTTTTTTCTCAAATTCTATTGTTGGTTTCACTTGTAAACTTAGAAACAAATCGACAGACCTAGTGTGATATTTCATAAATTTCTTAAGTATGTTTAACTTGGTACTTTATTGTGCGTAATAAATGAAGAGTGTTATCGATATTCTTAGTTTCGCAAAATTATTTTGTTTTGGTAGACGGATAAACGGTAACGGATACATGGTTTTAACATAACTTGGTCTGGAGCATGCTTTGGTCAAGGGGGCTCAACTTTTCGAAAGTTGAGTCTGTGCAACTTTCCAAAGGACAGAGGGTGCCTGTTTAGGGGGGAAACACTTTGGAACTTCTTCAATACATTTAAAGGAATTACAATTGTTGGTTTGAAACCCTTTTTGGGCAAAAGGGTGTGACCCAATTGACCCAATATAGAAAGATAAGGATAATGCCTATTCCATTTACCTAATTTGGTTTGACTCCCGGGATCAAAGCACTTTTTTCATAAAAGTTAAAGGGCCATTCATAAAGTAGTAGTTAAGAAGATAGGTGGGCAATGTAGACGGGAATCTATAAGGCAGGTGGTTATTATAGATAGGTGGTCTTCATGGCATGTGGTTATTATAAATAGGTGGTCTTCATGGCATGTGGTTATTATAAATAGGTGGTCTTTATGGTGGTGGTCATTATAGATAGGTGGTCTTTATGGCAGGTGGTTATTATAGATAGGTGGTCTTTATTCCTGGTGGTTATTATAAATATGTGGTCTTTATAGATAGTTGGTCTTTATAGCACGTGGTTATTATAGATAGGTGGTCTTTGTGGCAGGTGGTTATTATAGATATGTGGTCTTTATGGCAGGTGGTTATTATAAATAGGTGGTCTTTATGGCATGTGGTTATTATAAATAGGTGGTCTTTATTCCTGGTGGTTATTATAAATATGTGGTCTTTATAGATAGGTGGTCTTTATGGCAGGTGGTTATTATAGATAGGTGGTCTTAATGGCAGGTGGTTATTATAAATAGGTGGTCTTTATGGCAGGTGGTTATTATAAATAGGTGGTCTTTATTCCTGGTGGTTATTATAAATATGTGGTCTTTATAGATAGGTGGTCTTTATGGCACGTGGTTATTATAGATAGGTGGTCTTNATTATAGATAGGTGGTCTTTATTCCTGGTGGTTATAATAAATAGCAGGTCTTTATAGATAGGTGGTCTTTATGGCAGGTTGTTATTATAAATATGTGGTCATTATAGATAGGTGGTCTTTATGGCCGGTGGTTATTATAGATATGTGGTCTTTATGGCAGGTGGTTATTATAGATAGGTGGTCTTTATGGTGGTGGTTATTATAAATAGCAGGTCTTTATAGATAGGTGGTCTTTATGGCAGATGGATATTATAGATAGTTGGTATTTATGACAGGTGGTTATTATAGATAGGTGGTCTTTATTCCTGGTGGTTATAATAAATAGCAGGTCTTTATAGATAGGTGGTCTTTATGGCAGGTTGTTATTATAAATATGTGGTCATTATAGATAGGTGGTCTTTATGGCCGGTGGTTATTATAGATATGTGGTCTTTATGGCAGGTGGTTATTATAGATAGGTGGTCTTTATGGTGGTGGTTATTATAAATAGCAGGTCTTTATAGATAGGTGGTCTTTATGGCAGATGGATATTATAGATAGTTGGTATTTATGACAGGTGGTTATTATAGATAGGTGGTCTTTATTCCTGGTGGTTATAATAAATAGCAGGTCTTTATAGATAGGTGGTCTTTATGGCAGGTTGTTATTATAAATATGTGGTCATTATAGATAGGTGGTCTTTATGGCCGGTGGTTATTATAGATATGTGGTCTTTATGGCAGGTGGTTATTATAGATAGGTGGTCTTTATGGTGGTGGTTATTATAAATAGCAGGTCTTTATAGATAGGTGGTCTTTATGGCAGATGGATATTATAGATAGTTGGTATTTATGACAGGTGGTTATTATAGATAGGTGGTCTTTATTCCTGGTGGTTATAATAAATAGCAGGTCTTTATAGATAGGTGGTCTTTATGGCAGGTTGTTATTATAAATATGTGGTCATTATAGATAGGTGGTCTTTATGGCCGGTGGTTATTATAGATATGTGGTCTTTATGGCAGGTGGTTATTATAGATAGGTGGTCTTTATGGTGGTGGTTATTATAAATAGCAGGTCTTTATAGATAGGTGGTCTTTATGGCAGATGGATATTATAGATAGTTGGTATTTATGACAGGTGGTTATTATAGATAGGTGGTCTTTATTCCTGGTGGTTATAATAAATAGCAGGTCTTTATAGATAGGTGGTCTTTATGGCAGGTTGTTATTATAAATATGTGGTCATTATAGATAGGTGGTCTTTATGGCCGGTGGTTATTATAGATATGTGGTCTTTATGGCAGGTGGTTATTATAGATAGGTGGTCTTTATGGTGGTGGTTATTATAAATAGCAGGTCTTTATAGATAGGTGGTCTTTATGGCAGATGGATATTATAGATAGTTGGTATTTATGACAGGTGGTTATTATAGATAGGTGGTCTTTATTCCTGGTGGTTATAATAAATAGCAGGTCTTTATAGATAGGTGGTCTTTATGGCAGGTTGTTATTATAAATATGTGGTCATTATAGATAGGTGGTCTTTATGGCCGGTGGTTATTATAGATATGTGGTCTTTATGGCAGGTGGTTATTATAGATAGGTGGTCTTTATGGTGGTGGTTATTATAAATAGCAGGTCTTTATAGATAGGTGGTCTTTATGGCAGATGGATATTATAGATAGTTGGTATTTATGACAGGTGGTTATTATAGATAGGTGGTCTTTATTCCTGGTGGTTATAATAAATAGCAGGTCTTTATAGATAGGTGGTCTTTATGGCAGGTTGTTATTATAAATATGTGGTCATTATAGATAGGTGGTCTTTATGGCCGGTGGTTATTATAGATATGTGGTCTTTATGGCAGGTGGTTATTATAGATAGGTGGTCTTTATGGTGGTGGTTATTATAAATAGCAGGTCTTTATAGATAGGTGGTCTTTATGGCAGATGGATATTATAGATAGTTGGTATTTATGACAGGTGGTTATTATAGATAGGTGGTCTTTATTCCTGGTGGTTATAATAAATAGCAGGTCTTTATAGATAGGTGGTCTTTATGGCAGGTTGTTATTATAAATATGTGGTCATTATAGATAGGTGGTCTTTATGGCCGGTGGTTATTATAGATATGTGGTCTTTATGGCAGGTGGTTATTATAGATAGGTGGTCTTTATGGTGGTGGTTATTATAAATAGCAGGTCTTTATAGATAGGTGGTCTTTATGGCAGATGGATATTATAGATAGTTGGTATTTATGACAGGTGGTTATTATAGATAGGTGGTCTTTATTCCTGGTGGTTATAATAAATAGCAGGTCTTTATAGATAGGTGGTCTTTATGGCAGGTTGTTATTATAAATATGTGGTCATTATAGATAGGTGGTCTTTATGGCCGGTGGTTATTATAGATATGTGGTCTTTATGGCAGGTGGTTATTATAGATAGGTGGTCTTTATGGTGGTGGTTATTATAAATAGCAGGTCTTTATAGATAGGTGGTCTTTATGGCAGATGGATATTATAGATAGTTGGTATTTATGACAGGTGGTTATTATAGATAGGTGGTCTTTATTCCTGGTGGTTATAATAAATAGCAGGTCTTTATAGATAGGTGGTCTTTATGGCAGGTTGTTATTATAAATATGTGGTCATTATAGATAGGTGGTCTTTATGGCCGGTGGTTATTATAGATATGTGGTCTTTATGGCAGGTGGTTATTATAGATAGGTGGTCTTTATGGTGGTGGTTATTATAAATAGCAGGTCTTTATAGATAGGTGGTCTTTATGGCAGATGGATATTATAGATAGTTGGTATTTATGACAGGTGGTTATTATAGATAGGTGGTCTTTATTCCTGGTGGTTATAATAAATAGCAGGTCTTTATAGATAGGTGGTCTTTATGGCAGGTTGTTATTATAAATATGTGGTCATTATAGATAGGTGGTCTTTATGGCCGGTGGTTATTATAGATATGTGGTCTTTATGGCAGGTGGTTATTATAGATAGGTGGTCTTTATGGTGGTGGTTATTATAAATAGCAGGTCTTTATAGATAGGTGGTCTTTATGGCAGATGGATATTATAGATAGTTGGTATTTATGACAGGTGGTTATTATAGATAGGTGGTCTTTATTCCTGGTGGTTATAATAAATAGCAGGTCTTTATAGATAGGTGGTCTTTATGGCAGGTTGTTATTATAAATATGTGGTCATTATAGATAGGTGGTCTTTATGGCCGGTGGTTATTATAGATATGTGGTCTTTATGGCAGGTGGTTATTATAGATAGGTGGTCTTTATGGTGGTGGTTATTATAAATAGCAGGTCTTTATAGATAGGTGGTCTTTATGGCAGATGGATATTATAGATAGTTGGTATTTATGACAGGTGGTTATTATAGATAGGTGGTCTTTATTCCTGGTGGTTATAATAAATAGCAGGTCTTTATAGATAGGTGGTCTTTATGGCAGGTTGTTATTATAAATATGTGGTCATTATAGATAGGTGGTCTTTATGGCCGGTGGTTATTATAGATATGTGGTCTTTATGGCAGGTGGTTATTATAGATAGGTGGTCTTTATGGTGGTGGTTATTATAAATAGCAGGTCTTTATAGATAGGTGGTCTTTATGGCAGATGGATATTATAGATAGTTGGTATTTATGACAGGTGGTTATTATAGATAGGTGGTCTTTATTCCTGGTGGTTATAATAAATAGCAGGTCTTTATAGATAGGTGGTCTTTATGGCAGGTAGTTTTTAAAGATAGGTGGTCTTTATTCCTTGTGGTTATTATAAATAGGTGGTCTTTATAGATAGGTGGTCTTTATTGCACGTGGTTATTATAGATAGTTGGTATTTATGGCAGGTGGTTATTATAGATAGGTGGTCTTAATGGCAGGTGGTTATTATAAATAGGTGGTTATTATAGATAGGTCTTTTTGGCTGCTGGTAATTATAGATAGGTGGTCATTATAGATAGGTCTTAATGGCAGTTGATTATTATAGATTTGCGGTTTTGAAGACAGTTGATTATTATAATTATAAATAGGTAGTCTTTTTGGCTTGCGGTCATTATAGATACTAGTGGTGGCTCAAAACAAGAGTAACTAAAGTTCATGGCGAGATATTTCAGTTATGTTTGTAAACTGTTATTTTATTTGATCATTTATTACATGTTTAATTAAGGTATATTTATAAAACAATAAATTTCATTTCTACAGGAAATCAGAACCGTGACAACCATTCGTGTAGAGGCAATAGAGGGTGGTGTCGGAGCACCTGTTTCAGCCACGAACGGGAGTACAGGGGTGGAAACCTAGGCGTTTGTGGGAGGAACAAGTGTTGTACTCCCAGATAGAGCGAAGATCCGGAATGTTTTTAAACCGTTTTGTTAATTGTTTGTACATCAGAACATCAACAGAACATATCTGATGCATAAATATTGGCATATGAAATATCCGTCAATAGTTAAAATATGATATTTAAATAAGTTAAATGTAGTCTGTGATTGGGTGACTAAGTTCAATACTTTCATAGTTATAATAATCGGAATTGACCGTACTGTACAACTATTTAGTTATATAACTCTTACAGCCCTGAACAGATGTACCTATGTTTATGAGCTACACATTAAAATATACACTAATCGTATGGTGTTTTGTTGTCTACACGCAGACTAGGTTAAATGTTTTTACCTGGCTTCGTTAGCTACTTTGCAAAACCTTGTAACGATGATTTTAAAGAGATTATATAATTATATCTTCATCTTCCTATATAAACCGTCCTCCGTCAATACTGATGAACACGGAATTCTGGTCTGTAATGAGTTGTTATGTACAGTGAGTTTTTATCATATTTTTGTAATTTGCTATAGGATAAAAACAAGTTAAAAGCAGTGAGTGAGTGTTAGTTATGTTATAGGTTTTGTATATGTTTGATTATGTTATATGTAGTGCATGTCCTGAATTCTGCTAGTGTTTCTGATTGGATGATTGTTTTGGGTAGGAGATTCCACTGTGTTATGGTGTATGGAAAGAATGAGTGTCTGTATGTGTCTTTGGATGTGTAGATATGTCTGTAACTACTTAATCCTTTTTGTATATGGGGTTTACGTTGGCGTGTTTCCAGTCACTGGGTTATGTTACTATATTGAGTGATGTTTGGAATATATTTGTTAGTATTGGTGCTGTAATGTCCTTAAGTTTTTTCGGTATTCTGCCGTGTATATGGTTTGGGCCTGTTCCTTTGTGTGGTTTAATGTAATTGAGTAGTTTGTCGACTCCTTGGCATGTTATGTGTATATTCCTTAGTCAGGTATTGTTGTGTTTTGTTCTGGTGTGAAGGCTTCTTGGAACTGTTCATTTAGTATGTTTGCCTTTGTTTCTGGTTCTGTTGTGAGGTACCCGTTTTTACATAGTACTATGATGTCTGTGTTTTTTTGGGTTTTTTTTTTGTGTTTTTGATGAACGAGAAGAGTTTTTTAGGGTTGTAATTGTTCCTTGTGTTGGGGTCTTCAGATTCGCCTATTGGTAGGTCTGTAATCATCTTCTCAATGTATTGTAGGTATGCATTGTGGGTTTGTTTTGTACTTTAGCTTTAACTGTTTTGAATGTGTGGATAAGTTTGTGGTTTGTCCTTGATTTGTGGTGGAGGCGTTTAGACTTGTTTGAGAGGCGGCGAAGTGAGTTGTTCATCCGGAGTAGTCTCTGTCTGTATGTTAGTGATTTTATTGGATTTTTTTCTGTATATTTATAATCTACATTATACCACATTATACCGCGTATGAAATTGATATTTCTCTCAAACGCAATGGACTTACTTATCCTACATTTCACTTACATATATATACATAATATAAAGTTAACAAATCTCGTTCATTTTACTGCATGTGTCCCGTGTACACAAGTTTTTAAGTATCTTGCATAAATATGGACGTATCCCGTTAGGGAAGTATTTAAAACGTATCCATGAAACCTTTCTCATGCTCAAGCAAAGATTTTGTCCTCAAGTCAAATTTCTACTTCCCGTTTTAAAATTGATAAAAAGATCCTATTTTGTCGATGATTTAATAAAAACAACATTGAAGAGACTAAAAAGCCGGAAACTGTTTTCAATGTTTACATTCGACCTTTTGGTCGTTTGGTATGATTTAAGCCAGTTACAAGAAAGAAGGTTTGAGCACAGAATCAATGCTTGAGCATGAGAACGGTTTCATGAATACGGGCCCCTGTTTTTTTCAAGTTTAATTAACCCGAATCTTTTATGGAATCAACTCATCTGGTCTCAGGGCGAGTCTCATCCTCAGTTTATACAAAATTGTGTCCCCATTGATGCTCTCGATAATATATAGATTACATCCCTCCATTCGCACGGAAGAAGAAGGATTTTAATCATTTATCTATATTTCCACTATTGGGGATTCGTACTCTGCCCACAACGCCACACCCTCTTTTTATAATAAATTATGCCTCTAGCTTTCGAAACAACGTTCAATAGCACATGCAGATATGCATTATACACTTTAAACATCGTATTTGGTTTTACAAAAATCATTGCTTAACACATTGTTATCAAAAAATAAGATTAAGGATGCTTTTTCATTTACGGTGTACAAAAAAAATCCCTGGGAATGATCGAGTTTTGACAGTGTATTCAGCAGATTACCTTGATGTGACCTTGAAAATGATATTTGTCATCAATGCGTATTAAACATTTGGAAGAAACCATATATTGTCGACAATATGATATACAATGTATATCTTATACCATTCAGACAGATTAGGCAGGATTTATTTATGATTACTTAACCAAACCCCACCCTCACCCAACCCTACCATCAAAGACCAATCCATTCAAAAAGGTAAAAAGAACACCTATGTTATCGCGAAGGTACAATAGATACGGAGGGTATTCTGAGTCGGCGTTACATCTCGTTCCATATGAGCTCGATGGGCGCAAGGTCATGTAATACTGCAGGTCATGACAACACATCAACATCATGCAGGGTCAGGAAATAAGTGATAACGCGCGAAAAGTGGGGTTTATCGTAGTCATGTCGCAGCGTAATGTGAAGCTGCACGAACGGGATGACGTCGGCTTGCAGGATCTCGGCGCGGTCGCATGCACCGGTCAATTCCCATCAATGACCACTGTTCAAAGATCAAATGATCAAAGACCAATATGCTGTTATGCCGCCCCATACAATCGTAATACCTCCGCCAAGGGGGCGACGTTCCACGACACAATTGTCTTTGAAATCCTCTCTAACACGACGGTACACTCCGGAGCGGCTGTCACTACTGTCCAAGTGGAACAGGGACTCGTCTGAGAACAAGATACACGCGCAACCCCTTCTAGTAAAGTGGAGATGTCTCCTGCACAAGACGGGCAAGACGATGACGTCATTGCAGGACAGTTCACACTGTCGATTTCTCCCAGTTCTTGGACTGATTCTCCGTAATTCAGGAATGCTTCTCGCCGTCAAAACTGTACTACCCGGATGCAATTGGTCTAACGTAATAACGTCACAAGCGAACGTCCTCGTCTGGGGCGGTCCCCAGGGTTATAAGACTGCTGGAAACGTCTCCATAAGGCATGCATATATAGTATCCCGATGCACACCAAAGCGTATAGCGACAGTATTTTGGGAGACACCACAGGGACAAGTCACAGACTAACTATATTATTTTGTGTCTATGCATATAGAGGTTGGGTTAGTCTGAACCTTGTCCCTGAGGGCATCATTAGTCAGAATCTTCACTCACTCTATGTCTATGCATAGCTTATAAAACACGTTCACAAAAATAACAAAGTTGGTAAGGAATGTCAAAACTTCCTTACTATCACCGAAAAATGCGAAATTCGGCACGTGCACAAGGACAGAGGAATACACGTGCAAAAACACCTTCACCCGTGTAGGTTGTTTAGGAATGTAATAATGTTGCCTGTGTAAAGAATCATATTTAAAATTATATTATAACTTTTAAATAAGCTTTTTTATTCCGTGACGTAATATACAAAAACAAAACGAATTCCGGAAAAGTTGTCCTCCTTTGGGAAAGTGCTCAAAATAATGAAAAACAGGGATGAGCGAGTTTCTTAAACTGCGACAGGTGTTTCTTGGGTTAAAAAAGTTTGTATTCCCATCTTCGTCTATGTAGATAAGACACCATCTAACATATATTTTTGAATTGTTTTATCCTCAAATTGGCCCTAGAAGTTTTATCTATTATGTAAACACAAACAAATGATGCTGAAATACAACAACAAAAAATGTGGGATTGTTGCGTCACAAAAATAAAATGTCAAGCAACAAATATAAAGTTTTGTAAATCGCAAATATATAACAATAAATACGGGAAAATTCATCGTTGAGGATAGCCTCATTTGTTTGAAATGCAGGAAGACGGCAGCACAAAGTAAGGATCGCATTTCAAGATGTGTATTTTGTAAGAAAGCAGTTAACGGCATGACGCAGGCAGTAGTAATGAAAACTAAATCCTATCAAAACTTGTTGGTAATGATTATATGATCTTGTGTTACATACAGCATATCATTCGTTATAAATTCAAAGAAATATCGCGAAATAAGCATTTTGTTGAGTCTTTATCGTGAAACGCATGAATCATTAGCCATGGCCTTGAGTTCGGATGTTTACAATAATCTATTCTTAGACACAGGTAGTTATTATAGATAGGTGGTTTTATGGTGGGTGGTTATTATAGATAGGTGGTCTTTATGGCAGGTGGTTATGATAGATAGCTGGTCTTTATGGTGGTGGTTATTATAGATAGGTGGTCTTTATGGCAAGTGGTTATTATAGATAGGTGGTCTTTATGGCATGTGGTTACTATAGATATGTGGTCTTTATGGTAGGTGGTTAATATAGATAGGTGGTCTTTATGGCCGGTGGGTGTTATATATAGGTGGTCTTTATGGCCGGTGGTTGTTATGTATAGGTGGTCTTTATGGCCGGTGGTTGTTATATATAGGTGGTCTTTATGGCCGGTGGTTGTTATGTATAGGTGGTCTTTATGGCCGGTGGTTGTTATATATAGGTGGTTTTTATGGCCAGTGGTCTTTATGGCCGGTGGTTGTTATTGATAGGTGGTCTTTATGGTAGTGGTTATAATAGATAGGTGGTCTTTATGGCCGGCGGTTATTATAGATAGGTGGTCTTTATGGCCAGTGGTCTTTATGGCCGGTGGTTGTTATAGATCGGTGGTCTTTATGGCCGGTAGTTGTTATATATAGGTGGTCTTTATGGCCGGTGGTTGTTATAGATAAGTGTTCTTTATGGCCGGTGGTTGTTATTGATAGGTGGTCTTTATGGTGGTGGTTATAATAGATCGATGGTCTTTATGGCCGGCGGTTATTATAGATAGGTGGTCTTTATGGCCGGTAGTTATAATAGATAGGCGGTCTTTATGACAGGTGGTCATTAAAGATAGGTGGTCTATATGGCAGGTGGTCATTACAGATAGTTGGTCTTTATGGTGGTGGTCATTACAGATAGGCAGTCTTTATGGCCGATGGTTATTTTAGATAGTTGGTCTTTATGGTGGTGATTATAATAGATAGATGGTCTTGATGGTGTTGGTTATTATAGATAGGTGGGATTTATGGTGGTGGTTATTATAGATAGGCGGGATTTATGGTGGTGGTTATTATAGATAGGTGGGCTTTATGGTGGTGGTTGTTATAGATAGGTGGTCTTTATGGCCGGTGGTTGTTATAGATAGGTGGTCTTTATGATGGTGGTCATTAAAGATAGATGGTCTTTATGGTTGTGGTTATTATAGATAGATGGACTTTATGGTGGTGGTTTTTATAGATAGGTTGTCTTTATGGTGGTGGTTATTATAGATAGGTGGTCTTTATGGTGGTGGTCATTACAGACAGGTGGTCTTTATGGTGGTGGTTATTATAGATAGGTGGTCTTTATGGTGGGGGTTGTTATAGATAGATGGTCTTTATGGCAGGAGGTTATTATAGATAGGTGGTCTTTATAGCCGGTGGTCATTACAGACAGGTGGTCTTTATGGTGGTGGTTATTATAGATAGGTGGTCTTTATGGTGATGGTCATTATAGATAGGTGGTCTTTATGGCCGGGGGTTGTTATAGATAGGTGGTCTTTATGGTGGTGGTCATTACAGACAGGTGGTCTTTATGGTGGTGGTTATTATAGATAGGTGGTCTTTATGGTGGTGGTTACTATAGATAGGTGGTCTTTATGACAGGTAGTTATTATAGATAGATGGTCTTTATGGTGGTGGTCATTATAGATAGGGTGGTTATTATAGATGGGTGGTCTTTATGGCCGGGAGGTATTATAGTTAGGTGGGCTTTATGGTGGTGGGTATTATAGATAGGTGTTCTTTATGGGGATGGTCATTATAGAAAGGGGGTCTTTATGGCCGGGAGGTATTATAGTTAGGTGGGCTTTATGGCCGGTGGGTATAACAGATAGGTGGTCTTTAGGCCGGTGGTTTTTATAGATAGGTGGTCGTTATGGTGGTGGTTTTTATAGATAGGTGGTCTTTATGGCCGGTGGTTATAACAGATAGGTGGTCTTTATCGCCGATGGTTATTATAAATAGGTGGTCTTTATGGCCGGCGGTTATTATAGATAGGTGGTCTTTATGGCCGGTGGTTTTTATAGATAGGTGGTCTTAATGGTGGTGGTTATTATAGATAGGTGGTCTTTATGACAGTTGGTTATTATAAATAGGTGGTCTTTATGGTGGTGGTTATTATAGATAGGTGGTCTTTATGGTGGTGGTTACTATAGATAGGTGGTCTTTATGACAGGTAGTTATTATAGTTAGGTGGTCTTTATGGCCGGGGGTTATTATAGATAGGTGGTCTTTATGGCCGGGGGTTATTATAGATAGGTGGTCTTTATGGCCGGTGGTTATTATTGACAGGTGGTCTTTATGGCCGGTGTTCATTACAGACAGGTGGTCTTCATGGCAGGTAGGTATTATAGATAGGTGGTCTTTACGAAAGGTGGTTATTATAGATAGGTGGTCTTTATGACCGGTGGTTATTATAGATAGGTGGTCTTTCTGGCCTGTGGTTATTATTGACAGGTGGTCTTTATGGCCAGTGGTCATTACAGACAGGTGGTCGTTATGGCAGGTAGTAATTATAGATAGGTGGTCTTTATGGCCGGTGGTTGTTATAGATAGGTAGTCTTAATGGACGTTGTTTTTTCCTTGAGAATGTATCAAACATTTATTGAACCAGCCCTAGGGCCCCGGGGGTTGGGACCCCCGAGGTTCCTATCAATGCGTATAACTGTATTTTCAATCAGTAAGAAATTATCACAGATAGTACATGCGTTTAAAATACAGATTTATCAGTTGACTTATTTGTTTTAAGTAATATCAGAACAATTAACACTATATAAATCAATTCAACTACGTTACTCATTCTTTATCGGCCATAGCCGTAGATTGGAATACAAACTTTTTTAACCCAAGAAACACCTGTCGCAGTTTAAGAAACTCGCTCACCCCTGTTTTTCATTATTTTGAGCACTTTCCCAAAGGAGGACCACTTTTTCCGTAATACGATTTATTTTTGCATATAACATCACTGAATAAAAAAGTTTATTCAAAAGTTGGTCCTCATTTGTTAAGTAAGGGAAACCCCATCACTTTCTTAGATATAGTGAATATGGCTATATTTACAGTATCATATTAACAATACCTAATATATCAGCAGTTCAAAAATTCATATTCAATTGGTTTTATATCTATTCTATGCATTTTCGCTGCTAGAAATTATTTACTCATTAATATTTTTTTCCGTTTTCAAAAATGCCGACTTAGGGAAATACGGGCAGATTTCCGCCATGGCTATTTTAGAAATACTGTTACATAACACTTGGAACAACCGGCCTATTTTTTTTACAATATCAAGTCAGTATTTTTCAAGATAAAGCGCTAGCAATCTTTAACTCTCAAATTCAAAATGGCAACCTGGCGGCCATCTTTGTATTCCGACCAGTCCAATTATTCAATATTGATATCGCAACATCTTAATCTTATGATTCCTAAGATAATGTTGTTTGGAGGTTTTAACATATTTGACACTGGGACATTGAACTAGTCCAAGGCCCTTGATAAAAGGAAACAGATCATGACTATGATCATGAATCTGGGTCTAAGGAACTAAAGAAGAAGATTCATAAACAGTTTGACCCCTTATTGTCCATAACTGGAGTAGCAGGGGCAAGCTAAGAACTATGTGGCCCTTGGCCTTTTTCTTTCTCGTCTTATAAGCTATGGAAAGTAATTAACTAAATCCGTGTTAACAGGTATTATTTTTCGGCAGAACTATTTTATGACAAAATTGAGATTCTTTTGGAACCCTTTCCCTGTGATTTATGACGCACTTGGTGGCGCCCGGTAGGAACACCTTATTCCATTGATCAGTGAATCGATTCACTGTATGTGAAAAAATATTAGCGAGTAAGATTTGCACGGTAGGGCCGCTTGGGATCGTTTTGGATTCCATTGAGCCTTTGACTCATACAGGATTCGTATTACAACATAATTTCTAAACATTTTCTTCAGGTTTGGTAAGTATGGATTATGAAAAAATCTTTTTTCGCAACCAGTAAGAGTTTCCATGTAACGTTTCGATGACTAGTACACTGTAAGCGTATGTACAATAGTTGTTATATATGTACCGAAATGACTCGATTCAGCTACGCATTGTTTGAACCTTGGTCATAGATGTGCGAGAGTCTATGAGTCCCCTCATCTCGATTTCGGCTTATCCAGATGGCGTCCTTTATCTGCCGCTTTAAGAGATTGCTCTCTTAGTCCAATACTTTGGAGTTATCCCAGTCAATCACATGTTTTTTCTGTGTGGCATGATCTGTGATTTTCGATTTATTTATCTGGGACTCCAACAGCTTCCTGGAGAATTTCTTACCTTCTTGGGTTTCCGTATCTTTCCTGTGTTCACCAAGGCGGACCCCAAATCGCCTTCCAGTCTCTCCAATATACGATGCGTCGCAGTTTTTGCATTTTTGCATTTTTATATACGCACGTTTTCTTTAGGTGTTTTACCCTTAGGGTGTACTAGGATATTACGAAGCGTCTTGTGGAGCTTCATGGTTGTTGCTATGCCATGACCGCGATATATCTTCTGGATGGTTTCGGGTACCCTTTATATACGGGATGACCACTTGACCTTTGATTTTGTGCTTATCCTTGATTGGCCTTTTCTTGTTTTTCTCCTTCCTTCGACACTGTTGTTGTACCCGTTTTAGGGCCCATTCCGGATATGCACATATTCTCATTGCCCTAGCGATGTGATTCTGCTCTTGTGGTTTGTCCTGTTGTTCTGTGACTAGTGTATCAATGGACATCGATTTTGTGGACAACTCGTACACATTTTATACCTTTGTGTGCATATACGCTTCACTGGTCATTTGTCTGATGAAGGTGACAGTGTACATATCGTACTAGTCATCGAAACGTCACATAGAAACTCTTATTGGTCGTGTAAAAAGATCTTTTCATAAAAAATGAAAGCTTGGTTTCAGTTACGAACCGAATAGCCCTTTAATCTTTTAATTTAGAACCCACATCTCCAAATGGCGCCGGCCTACACGCCTCGTGTGTTTACTCCCCTCTTTATACATTAAAATATCAAATGGCTTGATTTCTTGTGCTCTCCAGCTCTAATAATGATTACATGATCTCTAGATGACACAAGAATATCACCGAATCCACATGTGTATGATACTCCGCTCGATACATGTATCTGAGTAGGCGGGGACATACACTTACATACTATGAAAACTTGTAATACACACATTTGCGAGTTATCTCCCGTTAAACGACCAACGTGGTTTTCACTAATTAAATCGTAAAATGTGTGCTTTCAAAAAGAAAGAGGTGGAGTTATTAAATTCTTTGATATCCAGTCGTCTCATCATTATGCTTCAGCACACAGCTATTTCAGACTTATAACCACATACATCAAAATTCTTCTGTTTATTGTTTTAAAAAATATTTCTTGTTAAGGTGGCTCCACACTTTCGCAATCAACCAGCAAAATTCGTTGAAACTTTCATATAATGGTTATGCAACTATGTAGAGTTAATTTTATGAAAATCTAAACATTCCGATAGTTTGGAGACTTTTTTGGAAAAAATACCAAATAATTGAATTTTCGCCACTTTTAATATTTTCCGTTTCTTTGTGTGTGTGGCATTGTTCGGAACAATAACAACAATAAAAAAATGAAAAGAAGCATTTATAATTAACCCTAGAAATATTTTATTTATCGCAAAATATGTAACACATGTTACACAAAGTGTTTTTTATTGAATTTGAACGGATAAAAGTGATTATCTACAAGCTAAAAGCAAACAGGACACAAAGATCTATACATATAGAGTGGGAAATTGAACAAAATATACACAATGGCTTTATAATTAATTTATTTTACATTTTACAATCACTTTGATCCGGGTGAGAGTTATCTTCCTTGAAAAAAATCGGAACTTTTTGCAGAGGGATGACATTTACACAATGACAGTTGTCTCTGTTTACATATAACAAATGATGGAAATAAATCAAAAATATGATATCAAAATTATCAATTTATTGTTCTTTAATGGAACCAAATTACCCTCAGTCATGTACACTTTGGACATCATTCCACAGTCCGCTAACTCACGGTATATTTATAATTACATGTCAGGTACATATGTGACCAGAGGCTATCGCATGGTATGCCGTTCTCACGTGCCCTCACACATGCATTTCATAGGTATCTTGATATTTTACAAAACATTATTTTCACAGAGTAAGTAGACTACATTTGTAAACACGATTTAATCGACAGAGCGAAACTCCCTCAGCTTATGAACTCGTGTAAGCACGTGATATGCACATATGAGGTTGGTACGTCCGCATTCCATGTGTTTCCTATATGACCTTCTTGAGGTCGTCTGGTCTCATGTCACTGTCTTCCCGTGAGTCTGTTTATGTCAATGAATTGGAAAGCTTTATTCCTGAAATACGTGTGATTATACATTTCCCGGTAAAATCTCGATATCGGGTGTTGACATATCATCGGCACGCACGTGTACTATTGTTTACCAGGGGCCTGTTCGTTTATGCGGAACAACCGATTTGACCGTTTATAAATGTAACAATTTCGGGTATAAATCCTGGCGGACCTGCAAATGTGTATGCAAGCCTTGCAAGGGTGTCTCAAGGCTCGCCTGAAAGCAGCATCAGATTACTAGGTCCTTCCATATTTAATAAACGAACAACAGTGGTCCGATCGGTTTGACCGTTTAAACGCAAACGGTCCAGGTGTTATTATAATTTGCACTACGATATTGAATGCCCGATACGCAATACGGAAATGACGACACGGTGTACATGCACATTTCGATCAAGATGATTGAGTCCGAGCTGTACTTTTTCCGGAAGTACGTCACGAAAATGGACGCTGATGACGATGTGTGGAGCCACCTTGGTGGTTTTCTATTAATTCAAGATTCACTGATATATGACGGTTTTAAGAGCACCCATTTTGTGATTATCGTAACTTAGCAGGTAGTGGCTAAACGACAGATTAGACTCCTGGTTGTCACTGGCGAAATGTACAAAGAAAAGAAAGGGTCTGTATATAACGTGATTTTAACGAAATAAGAGATGGATTCCATTACCTAGGTCCCCAGAACCAGCATCTTGTACACAGCAGGCCTGATACCTATTGATGGTGGCTAATTTCCAAACTGTGATAATTTCTCTATTTATATGAACTATCCAAATAAATGACATCACCATGAACAACCTATGTAAGTTTCTTATATTTAAAAAAAACCACCAAGAGGCCCAGAGGGCCTGTATCGCTCACCTGGAAATGTTAGCAAAATTGAAGTTAGAATAGCGTGATGTTACTGGAAGTGTACATATAATATATGGTTAGTCAGGGGTTATATTTATATGCAATAGAACAAAATCTTGTCATTCCTTCAGGAAAAGGAAGATTTCGAAGAATTAGATATGTTACTCCTATTGGGACCCGCCCCTCTTGCCCTAGGGGGGGTCGGGGTTGGGGGGGG